>NW_026725015.1:0-4598 GCF_029784015.1 Lycium ferocissimum
GCGATGTATATTCCCCCAATATC
The DNA here is from genome assembly GCF_029784015.1 of Lycium ferocissimum. Lineage (NCBI taxonomy): Eukaryota > Viridiplantae > Streptophyta > Magnoliopsida > Solanales > Solanaceae > Lycium > Lycium ferocissimum. The sequence goes on from NW_026725015.1 coordinate 24, forward strand.
GTTTGGGTGGGGCCGAACGGCGTATGTTTGTATATGCTTATTCCGGGATGTGCATTCCCCGTCTTTTGACTTTGATATGATTTTTTTGGTACTGGACCGCTTAAGACAATGTTGTTTGCATTTGTTTAAAATGATGAATATGAAATGGAGTTAAGCTAGAATATGCGATTTATATGTATGTCGTTTGTGGTGTCCAAATAGGGCCCCGTCGGGGCCTACGGGGGCGGTCGTGACACAAACACTCCCCCAAACTCCACAAATAACGTTTCAAACACCACCAAAACTCCCTCACTAAAAATTACCAAGTTCCTGCCCCTGCTCGAACCCCAAAAAACCCAAACAATTCCCAAAAACCAACCCCGTTAAATGCCTTTTCCCCGTCCAACTTTAAGAAAAAATGCTCACGTGTTCACCCCTCTACTAGAAACACGAACTAAACAGTTCGAGAGATTAAAACCTTTTTGGGGTGTCCAGCTTCCCCAAAAGGTTTCAATCTAGAAAATAGATTCTTCCGAATGGATCAAGCATGTGCCTACCATTTTGGGGAAACAGGAATAGTAGTGAAGGCTGTATCAATCTGAAGCACAAGATACAAGATTTGATTGACAAGAAGGAGGTCATTCTTCAGAATGCTACACTAAACGTAAACACTAATGCCCTGTCTAATCATGGCAACAACACGATTAAATGATGAAAGGGAAAAAAAGGGGGTTGTATCCCCGTAATTTGAACCCAATAAAACCTTGAACAAATAGTGACATAGCTCACAATACAAGAGCGTCCATAATTTAGAGTGCTAATCCCCGTGCCAATCATAGCGCCGATATCTCAAGAGGTAATAGTGGCACCCAGAAAGAAATTCATTGTGCAAGCAGTAGTTGGCCATGGGATGACGCGGCATGGGAGATGTTATACTCCTGAAGAATTGGAGGTGAAAGGAAGAAAGGAACCCAAAAAAGGCCCTTCGAGAGAGAGGTGAAGTTCAGCCGGGTGCCAAAAAAAAATTTTCTTTTGGATCATCTCGAAAACACCCGGGTTCCGTACTGCTTTTGTTGAGCTCCCCACACCCTTTTAAAAGAAGGTGCTAGATGAAGCCCTTCCCCTGGGAAAAGCGGGGAAACGGGCCCAGATGGTCACACATGTCATGGGAGAGCACCAAATCTCTTTCACTAGTGAAGAGCTACCCAAGGAAGGCACAACGCACAACAAGGCATCACATATCACCGTGATGTGCCAAACTAAAGTGATAACTCAAGTTTTGATCAACAACGAGGTTGGTTTCAACATTTGCCTAAATCCACTCTCAGCCAATTGGGTTATGACTCGGGAAGATTCGCCGAAGGGCCGCAAATATAAAAGGGGTTTGATAGGCTCACGTGCCCCATCGGGGAAGGGGACCTTTTATCCAAAAGGGGCCCCGAGTTCTCAGAGTTCCAGTATGGGGATAGTACTAACAACAACTTATTTCTAGGTAGGCCATGGATTCACATGGAAGGAGCCATACCATCCTAACTTCATCAGGCTGTAACGTTCGTAAAGGATGGCCTTGAGGTCGTAATCCACGAAGAGTATAGTATCCTTCCGACAACTCGTGAAGTCTGAAAAAACCACGAATAGATTTCCACGTAACGGAACTAATGGGGGCTGCCCTGAAGACCACACGGGGATCCACGTATACAAATGATCACCTCAACTATGCTCCAGAATGGGGTTGAACCCGGGCTTGGACTAGGAAGAAACCTATACGGCATCACAGAGCCAGTCCCCATTCCATGAGAAAACTTTCGCTTTGTGTTGGGGTATGTTACTAGTGATAACGAGATCTCTGAAACCAACAGGAATAAGAAAGGCCCCCAAGGGGCCAAGCCCATTTGAATGGGACCGTCATTGTGGAGCCCTCCGGGGGGACGAACTAGAAGAAGGGTTGGGGATCTTCGAGGGGCCTCTGTGGTAAAAATAATCCCGAAGGGCCCACCATCCCTGATCGTTTGGGCGAACAATTATCTAACTAGAACTCTCCCCCCTTTTTTGGCCCCGGTGGAGAAATTATGAATTTATCCTTTTAAAAGGCGAGAATCGATCGGGCCCCATTCTCCCATTTGCTTTTTTATTACCTCCAATGTTTTTAAAAATGAAATGACTTGATGATAATCCATCGGGGCCACAAAACGTACTTCTTTTTTGTCGAAAAAGAAGTCTCAAAATTTTGGGAAAAAAACCTTTTTTTTTTAGAGATGTTTCTTTCCTTGCTTTCCCTTTATTTTCAATAATAAAAACAATAAAACAACCTTAAATGTCATGACATGTCGCAAAATGAGTGAGTCAAATGACGTAGGAGAAGTGGAATACTAAGAGTACGACGAAGAAACATTGTTACCTTAGGGTCGGTAGAAAATAAAAGGTTTGAAAGAACAAAAGTAAATGATAAACAAGCAATAAATTTAAGAGAAAAGGAAACAATCAAAAAAAACCAAGATAAGGGTGTTTTGGAAACACCTCGGAAGAGCTAATAAACTTGCAAAGAAAATATGGGGACATTTTCGCATGGTCTATCGGCGGGGTTTAAAATCCCGCTAAGGGCCCCCGAACCCTATCAATATGGATTTCGCTCGGCGGGGAAAACGGGGTTCAACCCGGATTTTAGTATCCGCATAAAGGATGAAGTGGAAAAATAGATTACGTGGATGTTGTCACCCCCGACCTTACTGGGTGGAGGGCACCCACTCTCCCGAGTCGAGCGAACCCTTGACATTCGCGTAATAAAACCCCCCGGAAAAAAAATTCGAAAAAAAGGAACTTTTCCAACTCGTGTCGAGAATACTATTCTTTTAACATTTCCTTATTGCACTTCACGTTTTTCCACGGCCTGCCCGGGCTCGGATGTCGATCCACGACATGTACTCGACCGGGAACCTCCGCCCAGAGGAGCTGCCCAAACCCCGGAACGCTCCTAGCAAAGTCCTTTTTTCGGTGTACGCGTGGAGCGGCCCCCGGGAAAGGGGGGCGGGACGGAATATGCGAGTATGAAAGGTAACAAGTAAAAATCATAGCTTAATTTAGGAAAAAAATCCATCCGCTTTACCCGGCCCACTTGGAAAACATAGATAAATAAAGAGTCTCAACAAGCAAGTAAGTAATCGCAATCCAACTAACGTATCCGAATAAATAATGTAACAGAACACCTCTCCCAAAGAAGTAATCATACATCACCCCCCCCGCTTCGGCAAAATAAGATAGCCCCCGGGCGCCGCCCGGGCCCTAATAATAATAATAATAATAATAGTAATAAAATTAATAATAATGATAATAATACTAGTCCCCCGGGGGGGCCCGGTTCCGACATCGTCTACCCCGGCCCCTTGGGACATCGGCCCCCGGAAAAAAAATGAGGGCCCCGGGCACCCGGGTCAACTACGTCTATCCCCCCCCTTGGGACATCGGCACCGACATAATAACCCCGCCCCCGGGCTGTCACCGTGGCATACGGCTACCCCCCCCCCCGGGCAGATTTCTGCAAATAATAGTCCCCCCCCGGGCTAAAAATAATAATAAAAAAAATCTCCACCCCCGGAGTGGTTTTGGAAAATCGAATAATAAGATATCGCACTCCCCGGAAGGGTTTTTTGAAAATTTTTATAAAATATCACCCCCTTTCGGAGTGGTTTTGAAAAGTGTTAAAAAATATCCCTCCCCGGAGTGGTTTTAAAAAAAGTCTTATAAAATATCACCTCCCCGGGAGTTTTTAAAAAAGTTTTATAAAATATCGTTTAATAAGGGGGAATAGCCAAAATTTTTCCCCCTCTTTGGGTAAAAAAACAAGTAAAAAAAAAATGGGGGAGAGGGGGGAATACGGGCCCGTCGAGTCAACGGAGGGGCGTACTCGAATTACAAAACTAACTTAATGGAGTCTTTATGGAAGTTTCAAGGCAATTCGACTACATCCCCCAAAATTTCGGGCGTTTTAGCTTTTCAAAAAGAATAAGGATTCGTTCAATCGCCCGGGAATAGTGCCATTTGGGAAACGAATTTCGATGGGAAGAATAACCCCGAGGGTCAAATTAACCTATCCGGATGTTATGTCCCGTGCTTTCGCTGGGTTAAATTTTGGGAAAAAATTAAGACTTGTGTGCTATGAAAATATTTTTATTTTATTTGATATGACTATGTTGGGTTTTGAAAATTGGTGCTAAGACGTTGGGGAAAGCCGAGGTAAATTTGGGTTTAAAATTATTTGGGGAAATTTAAAACGGGGCTTTTTAAAGAATTGGGCCAAAATTGGACAACAAAAAGGGCCAAATTTGATGGGGGCCGGATTGGCATGGAAAACCCTTTTAAATGGTCTTGATTTACACTGACCTATAGATGGATATATATCAAGTTATCAATTGGAACTATCAAGAACAAAAAAAAAAATTGAAAAACCCCATGGAAGCTCTCTAAACTTAGAAAAAAAAAAAATTTCTACTTGGTTTCTAATCCAAAAATCTTTTTTTCCCAAGTGTAGAATACGCAAACCTCTCCCGAATATTTGTTTTGATAAAGGGACGTTTGGGGGAATTGAAAATTCAAGCAAAA
>NW_026725016.1:0-4982 GCF_029784015.1 Lycium ferocissimum
CATCAATAAAACTTTGCGGGTCTTCATTCGGCTTTGACCGAGAAATACTTCAGAAGGATTCAAACTCATGAAATCACGGGCTTTGGTACTAGGCGCGGATCGCGGACCCGTGTCTGCCATTATGCACAGGCGGCAACTAAGTTGCGTCAATAGATGAATAGCCTCGGTCCTGTTGACCGAAGTAGCCGGTGGAGGAACTGGAGGCATAGGAGCTGGAGCTGAAACCCCTTCTTGTTCTTCTATAATAGGCGGAGTAGAAGAGGTATTAGATGGAGCCTCATTATGTGATTCGCCCTCTTCTACATTCATTGGCGGCTCCCTTTCTACCCACCTTTTCATCATAGTTGTGCCTTGGGGCGGCTTTCTAGCTTTTCCCTTTTAAGCGGCATTTTTACGAAATCATAACACACTATTAGGGAGGAGAAAAATCTTATACATGGCTCTATCGCACGATCTTGTAAGAGAGAATGGTCATTTTCCTAAATGCCACAGCCTCTCTTGTTTATTAGTGTGGCGCGCAACACACTATAAACAAGACTCTACTAGACACAGTTCGTAGACACTTCCTAGGACTGAACCGCCCTGATACCACTTTTGTCACAACACGACTACGGGCCATAACAGGTACCCGGCACCTTACAGGAACCGAGCGAACCAACTTATGACTTACATCCTTCGTGTCTCAAATGGAAACAATAAGATCAAGAGCCTAAATATGAACATAATATCATGCATAAATAAATGTACAATAGACCCATGATGCCGACATTAATACTTGTCACACAATGACTAAGCCGTACACGAGCGTAAGCCTCGCAAAACATTATGAATACGGGAAGTGTATCGGTCGGACGGGGCCCCACGACATACCCTCTTGTCGCAAAAAAAATATATACAACTCGGACTCGGCAAAGCTCCAGGAAGAAGTGGAGCCACCACTCGAGACTAACACCTGAAAGTAGCCTACGATGAAAGATCCTCGGCTCTTCTATCTACACCTGCGGGCATGAACGCAGCGTCCACAAGAAGGGACATCAGTACGAGCAATGTACTGAGTATGTAAGGCATGAATAGTAGTATGATATCAGAATGAAGATAACATAAGATAAAGTAAGTAATTATACCTCGTACTCATCTTAAGATCTCTATCATGTAAACTTCTCGTCTATAGGAAAACATTTCATACACATCCATACACAACATACATACATATGCATTCACATTCACTTACTATACATACATCTGTCATATCCGTACCCGGCCCTTTCGGGACTCGGTGTCATCCGTACCCGGCCCTTTCGAGACTCGGTGTGATCCGTACCCGGCCCTTTCGGGACTCGACATTATCAGTACCCGGCCCTTTAGGCACTTAGTGAGATCCGTACCCGGCCCTTTCGGGACTTAGTGTTATCCGTACCCGGCCCTTTCGGGACTCGATGTGATACGTACTCAGCCCTTTCAGGACTCGGTGTTATCCGTACCCAGCCCTTTCGGGACTCGGTGTTATCCGTACCCAGCCCTTTCGGGACTGAATGTTATCCTCAACTGATCAGTGGGATGCAATGCATACATACATACATACATATATATATACATAAAGATACATAACTGAAATCAACATCATCATTACCATTATCATTATCACTATATCCTTCCTTAGAAGATCAACTATCTTAAGGTAAAGTCGACGATGTCCTGGGAGTCTCGAGAATCATGAACTTAGATAGCATTGAAAATAGAATCGCCATCGCTATATTTCACCTTGAAAAAACAAGTATTATGAGGTGAGATCATTCTCAAAGAATAGTCTCAAGATCATGAATAAGCTCAATAATATCATAAGGGTCATGAGATTCATAGGCTTCTAGCATTTGTGGAGGCAAGGATATTATGGATATGGCACAAAGGTTTATAATGAAAGAATCATGCCTTTAGAAAGAAAGTGTTTAGCCTTAACATACCTTTTTGGTCGCCTTAACTTTAACTCCTCAATGCTTGTCCTCCCAGGCTCGTAAATCTATATTCAAGAAAATTTATACTATTGTTAGACTCACCTTTATACGCTTGTCTTAGTCCTTCAAATAAATCTTTCTGATACGAAATTTCGTGACATCTCTCCTATATTCTTTACCTTCTCCAAATACCAAAACAACTCCCAAACAATACCAACAACATCAACAACCATATCAATGCCAATATATCCCATAAAACATCCCACACGATGTTTCTCCAATATTCAAACCAACCATAACAACATCCATAATACCGTAATCAAAGAATTATATTCAACTCTTTATGATTTTTCTCCTATGATTCTTTCCTTTCCAAGATTTGCTAAACCTTTATATCATCTTAATCATGTAAATAATAGCAAGAACATACCTTGTAGTATAAGAACGTCACTTTATTCACCGTAAAATTGAACCACACGCGTCGCTATACGATTCTATACTCGCAACTATACGTTGCCTGAACCGAAATTCGAGAATAATTGTTGATTTAGGCTTGAAATTTGGGTTTGCAAGTTGGAGAAATTTCTAGAGGATTTTGGAACAATTTGGAAGAGGTTTTGGCTGAAAAAGAGGGGGCAAGCCCCTTTTATATTAGTTCAAATTCGGGTCGGGGTCAAGCATATCCGTCGGTTCTGATGGCAGCGTCTTGTAGCATGCGTTTCTGCTCGGTCAGCTGAACTTGTAACGTCCATAATTCTCTACTTCGATATCGTATCGCCGAGCGGTTTATTGCGTTGGAAACTAGACTTGACGAAATTCATTTTAGGTTTTTGAAACACCTTAAAACTCTCAATATACTAGGAGATATACCCCTCCGAAGTTGACCCAAAATTATGTCCAAAAGTCTCGTCAACTTTTTTCAAATTTTCGACAAATTTATTTTCTTTGCTTTGCTCTGAATTTCTCATAGCTTATTATATGAACGTAAACCATCATGACCGTAGGATTAGTTCGCATAATATCATATATCCTTGAAGGGAGCTCCAGTATCCATACTTAGAACGTCCAACACTTATAAATTCCCACGTACGAAACTACGGGGTGTAACACCACCGAGCACCGCTCATACCATTACCCATCATACACATCAAGCATTCATACATTAATCTTATACTCAAATCATAGGAAAATCATTTTTTCACTTGAAACATATTTACTTTATATATATAAGCCCTTTGGCTATCAAAATCAAAATAAAGCATATACATACGAAGAGAGACCAACGGACCATACTACCCACACATACGCATCTACGAGCCTCTACTAGAGTGCTAGACATATGGACGGGACAGGACCCCGTCTTGCCCAATATATATATATATATATATATATATATATATATATATATATATACACACACACACACAAAAGAATAAGTCAATGGCACCTCCGGAACAATGGAGTGCTCTCAACCCGCGTCCGGGTAGCCATCATATGCCGCCCACTAGTGGTGTCATGCCCGGCCCTCTAGGCTCGGTGTAAACATAGCAACCCGTCTTAGCAGTGACATTCCCGGCCATTTAGGCACGGTGGAATCGTATACAGGCCACCTTCGCGGTGACATGCCTGGCCATTTAGGCACGATGGGATCATCTTGTCATATAGTCAACATCGACTTATCATTATCACACATCCCATAGGCATATCATAACCTTATCATAACTTAGCATCATTATACATTCATCATTAATCATACATTAGAGCTTGAAGGTAACCATGGCTATGTCGGGGTGACATGATGTTGTGAACCCCCGACTACGTTATGGAGTGAGCATAATCGTCATATCTCACCTTGAAGCGACTAACATTTTAAGGTGAGTGCACACAAGGAAAAGCATCCATGGAACTATACTTAGGGTTATTAACTTCATGGACATCTTATATTACTCTAGGATTGTTTATACTTAAACTCATCATCATCATTATCATGCTCGTATCGTATCTTTTTCCTTTATCATATGCGTATGTAGCTCCTTGTAGTCATGGACTCATCATTTCCGTTATTAGGAAGATCATGGAGAAATAGGAAGATTTATGCCACAGAAGTCATGCCTTAGAAGGAAAGGATTAGCCTTACATACCTCTTTCGTTTAACAATTCTCTCGCTTAATCGTTCCCTTTGATGCTCGCATTTCTACCTTCAAGAGAATTCGCATTAACATTATGTCGATTATATGAACGTGCTTACTAATGCTAGAAAAAATTGGGCAGCATTTCCTTTGTTTATACAAATTTCCTCATATTACATATCAACTCCCAAACATCTATAACAACATTCACAATATTATAAACAACAATCATCGTTCATCTACATTATTCACATTTCACAATTTCACTTCAATTTCTCCATAATCATGGTCATAATTCACTATTGCATTTTCCCACATATAATACTTATCCCATGTTCTAAATGTCATTCATAACTGTTATATCCCGTATTTTTGTACATTGGGATATTTTAAGCTAATCGCGGCAAGTTAAGGACAAGACTATTTTGGGATCCGAGGTAGAGACATTTAACCTCGATTTTGTTTTAATGCACAAGTGCTTATAAATTTTATTTGGTATAGAAATATTAATGGATATTGTGGATTAATTAACCATGATTAGATTATTAAGTGGGATTAAAGTTTAATTATTCTATTAATTAAGCCATAAGTGAGCGTGGGTTCTACCCGTGACTTGGCCAAGTGTGATTGGCTCAAGCCATGAGTGGGACATGTGTCCAACATATAGGCATGATATAAATAGTAAATTGATGACAAGGAAAGTCATTTCTCATCTTCACAAACTTAAGAAAACCTAAAGAGAGGAGAAGCCTTTCGCCCATGGTCAGCCGAGCTGATGCTTATGAAATGTTGATCAAATTTGGATGTTCTTCAAGTATTCCAACCAATTGAAGGTCCCTAGTAACGTGAAGTAGCTTTGGGAGAAATCAAAATATTCATTCTCGAATTTAAAACTTAAGGG
>NW_026725017.1:0-11839 GCF_029784015.1 Lycium ferocissimum
ATGAAACAAACTTATGATAATATTCTTAGTTTGTCTGTATTCGCATGTGTTCTAAGGTTTTCCTTTTCGGTTACGACTTACGAGATCATAATTCATCCTTTACTTCATTTTTACGTACTTCCCATGGCTTGTACCTTTCAAAACTTCACAGGACATCTCCGATACTTCATTAATATGGTGAAATACGTGGCATGCACATGCTCTGAAAGTGCGAGGTGTAACACTCGTACTCAGGCCTACCAGGAAAAGCATAGCGATAGCCTTGCCACCGGCCGTTATGCTTTGCACTAAATCCCACGGAGACCTAGGAACCGCGCTTTACGGCCAGTATCCACCCCAAATAATGCGAACCACGCTCGGAATGAACGCGCCTCGAGCTAAAGAACCACGGGCTGCCGGAAAGATGCGGGAGTCTAAGAAGTGCCGGAAGCGAGAACCCTGCTGGGTCCCACTCTTTCTAGGTCGGGTACAATCTCTCGTGATGTGACCAAGATCACCACAATCAAAACCAACTCTAGGTGTCGGGGGGTGGGCCGTAAGCGAGAACTGGAACTACCTCGGTCGTACGGTCGGCGTATTAACCTCGGCACCGCAGCTGCATGCAGAAGGGCCACCGGAAGAGAGATGCTGGAAGTGCGGACGAAATGGGGCGGCGGGGGTGTGACTGATAGTTCTTGGAAGGCCCCCGCCTCTCCCCATGCGCCGGAACCCCATCGTATCCTTGCTTGACAGAGGCCTATTTCTCGCTGAACTGGCCCAAAGATCGAGCCTTGGTCGACTCGACACTGGGGGCATGATCCACTACCACCTGAAAGGAAGACCCTGAGGCTACAAGCTAACGACAAGCAATATGAAGTGAAAGCACAAGTCCACCTACAAACCTACAAACGCTCTCTGCCCCTGTCGGAATCAACTGCGTTGCATATCGGGACCAAAATAGGAACTAGGCCTCGCCTACACCAAAGCACGCCTTCTCTTTACTACAAATGAGATGAAGTAGTCCACTGTGTTGATCCCTCAAAGCACATGGCTCTTACTTCTCCAAAAAGGCTTGGTGAAATTGTGCCTAGATGAGTGGAGGGTGAACCCGAGCAGGTCGCCATAATAAATACACTCCGCCCCCGTCTTTGCATCCTTGCGAGCTGGAAGAGCATAATACACACCGTGCGACTCCATGCTACCAGTATTGTAGAGCCTCTTGCGTATCCGTAATGAACTCGTATACGTCATCACTAAGCATGCCCGAAAGAATTTAGGCGACTCCGTGGCGAATGCGCTAACAAGCTCCACGATCCACGAAGTGTCATGACACGATGTTTTAGAAACACCCTCGAGGGTTGCTATACCATCGATGAAATGGGCCGTACGAGCAGCCATAGGCATTCACGATGTCTGCCCCTACTCGGGAGTCGGCACTCACCCTTTTTGGTCTATGAACCGCCTAGAGTGGTAACTTCGTCATCCACGACATCATCGGGCATCGAAGATGAAGAAGGATATAGGCCATTGTGTCCTAGAATATTGGATCAAACATGACCTCGGGGTGAGTTTGGGCTGCCCATACCTCTCCCAGCTTCCTGTGCTCTAGTGGGTTGGCCCATTTCTTTCTGCGAGAAGTTAATCGAGTGCGCCTGCTAAGGCTTGGGTGCCCGATGCCACTGCCTCCAGCTTGGTTGTGGCCTCTAGCTTGTCCTCCTCCTCTCATTCCGATCCCAGCAGCTGGCTCGGGTACCTCGTCCCTCGCGATCGTAGCTCGTGTTCTCACTATCTGTAAGGGAATAAAAATGAATCAGATACCAATTCGAACGTTCTAGATGCCAATTTGAATAAAGTAGCATGAAAGAATGAAAGAATTTGAAGTTTCCTAAATGTCCCATAGCCTTTCGCAGATAAGTACGGAGCTCATCATACCAATTTGCAAGACTCTACTAGACGTGCTCTTGTACTTATAGATTGGGTAATCTTGGGCTCTGATACCAACTTGTCGAGATCCAAAATCGGTTAGATTTGCGGGCACCTATCATTTCCCACCTTCGGTAGGCGAACCCTTTTCCCAAATCATTAATTCGACAACAATGAAGTAATTAGGACAATAGAAATATATAAGTCTCAATGTAAATATAAATAAGTGCGTAATACAATACTAATACAATTCCAAGGAATCTGGTCTAAAGGCAGCACAAAAGCCACTACTACATCACTACAAGTCTGGAATAAATACAAGTCTCAAAATATGAAATACTGTCTTGGAATAACAAGATAAGACAAGTAATAATGAAGAGTCTCTGGGCTGGGGATCCATCAATGTGCTCACCCTAGACACTCGACGGCAAAGGCTTTGGGAATCTGTTGCGTGGAGTGGATGTGGAACCTGTCACTTACTCTGCACTCATGAAAGAATGCATCAAGATAGTATTAGTACAAACACTATGTACTTGTAGGTATCACAGGCCGATAACAGTTAGCTAACATATATAAATGAAGAGAGTGAATAATAGACATGCTCATGATCAAGTACAACACAACACAATCCAAGAATAATAACTCAAGTACATAAATATCAAATAGCCGAATTATAGCCTATGGTGAAACACCTAAGCACAAGTCTGCCAAGTTCCCACAATTCCTCAGAATATCCACAAACACAAGTATAGCCAACAAATCCGATCAATAGATGTAAAATGAGATGATGACAGTGAATGCATATGCAATGGCCAATGTAATCTCCGTACACACATGTTTCGGGCTGAATACCTCTATGCCTCGGCAGTCATAACCCAGTGAGGACTCGCGAAGTCCATGTACCACTCTCGCGATCCCGGCAAAGACCTCGAGCATCGTACACTTCCTCGATCCCTGTGCAGACCTCAGGCATTGGCCTCTCATCTCTCTCATCATCACTAGTACCAAGTCTCAGCTCATATCAGTGTATCATGAAAGATGAGAATGAGTTCTATGCATAATATCAATGATAAATGATAACATATCAAATCAATGGTGCCACACATGGACACCTATCTCAATATTAATAATAAGTCAAGTTCTTTCCTCTATCCAAGATAATACTCAATAAGCGAAGGATAGCAATTTCACAATCATGATAAAGCAACTAAGTGTCAAGTCTAGTATCAAAACACGTGGCAACAAGCCAATAGATCACAACAAGGCAACAAGCCCACAATCAAACAATAGTACCAACCTAGGTAATCTATCCCAACTTCATACCCGAAGGTGTAACATGCTTTCTCCGACAATTACTAACTCCACATATGCTTCGCTAACCGAAGTCTAACCATAAGGTAAATCGTAACCTACCTAGCAGTCGAACGGGAGCCACGAACAATCAAACCTTCGACTTGCTTTTTCGGAGAGCGTCCAAGTACTCGAAGTCTATCCATTATCAAATTCTAAGTTAGAAATAAGAAGCAATTATACCCATATTGCTACACTATCTTTCAAATCAAAATCAACTATGGGAAAAGGGGGAAATAGGCCCACAAGGGCAAAATAAGTATTTCAAAAGTGAAATTGGTAACCCAACATTACGAAGTTCAATTTTACTATTTAATTGCTAGATTAACTCAATAATAGGCCAATTTCATCATTCAAGTCAAAAACCCCAATTTGGGTATGAACCCTAACTTCAAATCTTACAAATCATCAACATAAATTGAAGATTCAAGATTATTAGTCACCAATTCATCAAATTCATGCGTAGATTAGTCAAATCTACCAAAAAATATCATTTAGAAAAACTACAACTCAAATAATGAAGTAAACATCAAAACCCATCTTTCTTCTTAAGTTCTATAGAATTTCTAGCATGGATTCAAGCTTAAGAAAGGTAAAGGAATGAAGTCTAGGTTATAGAACTTACCCACAACATAAGTCATCCAAGAACTAATCACCTCAAAGATGCTTAGGAATAATAAATGTAAGGATAGGAAATGAAGGGTTTTAACTAGGCAATTGAATAGGATTCTATTCCCGTCGTTCGCTACAGCGGTTGACTGTTCGCTACAGCGGGCTCGCCACAGCGGCCCTTCTCTCGCTATCACGAGTCCACCACATCAGATTCTCATCCACCGTGGCGACTTACCAAGATCCTCACGCACTCACCATAGCTAAGGCGAAAATGGTGCTGCTACGATGGGCACCAGACAACATAATAATCTTGGTTTTCACTAACCCAATCCCAAAATCTGACAATCACCCGAGTCCTTCTAGATACAAAACATACATGCAATCATACATAAAATATGCTAGAGATACACTCGTGGTCTCGGAATTCCCAATGGAGGTCTATTTGACCAGGTCAACACCCAACGGCGTAAGACCAACTTTCCAACCAATAACCCAAAATGCTTCCGAGTGCCTCATAAACTGAACTGAACATCCCAACAAGTCATAATCGACGATCATGACCTCTCAAAACTGATGGATTTTCGAAAAGGGTCCGTTTACCCAAAAGTCAACTACTGGTCAAATGTTTTTCACTTTAAGACTCTATTTCACAAAAGTCATCATAAATCTCGCCCGACTACCTCGGGAACCATGTCACTTATCCCCACAGGTCAAAATTATACTAATAGGGTTTTGAGGAAGGATCAATGGGGATAAATGGGTCAAAAGCGCTATAACGACCAAATGGATCGTTATACTAACACGGACCCATTTACCCCCTGTTAACTTTGGTAAAACTTCCTTATTTTCTTAACTTAAGAGCTTCCAATGTTACTATTTTTTCTTCGATACTCACCAGATTGCCTCGAGAATTGTGCCACTCATCCCAACTAGTCATAAATACAAATATGAAACTACGAGAAGTGTATTTTGGGAAAAAATTTCAAAAGACAAAAAAGAACGACCTAGCGGGTCGTTACATGGGTGAAGGTGTGACTTTTCCAATTATTATTTTGTCTATGATGTCTGTTATGGCGGAAAGTAAGTTATTGAAGGTGTTGTGCAAAAACAAGAAAACTGTTGGTTGGAAACTGGCCGCATCGAAGGTATTAGTCTTTTATTCTGCATGCACAAAATACTTTTCGAAGAGGGCGATAATCCAAGAATAGAGCACCAGAAGTGACTTAATCCCGTGATCTAAGATGTGGTAAAAAGGAGGTTATCAAGAGGCTAGACGCAAGTATTATTTTACGAACTCTATTAGCAGTTGGGTGAGTCCATTTTAGTGCATCACAAAGAAATGAGGGATAACAATAGTTGCAAATGAGAAAGATGAGCTTATTTCTGCGAGAGCTGTGATGGGGTGGAGAATTTGCTCGAACTACTGGAAACTGAATAATGACACGGGGAAGAACCATTTTCCCATACCTTTCATTAATCAGATGATGGACATGTTTGCAGGGAAAGAGTACTACTTCTTCATAGATGGGTACTACGGTTCTAATCAGATAGCTATCTCTAGACAAGACCAAGAAAAGACGACATTTATCTGCCGTTACGACACTTATGCTTTCAAGCGTATTTTGTACGAAGTATGTAATGCTGCAGTGGCATTTTTTTTATACAACCCAATTGAAGGCGTTTAAAGAGACGAAATGAAAATTGGTGACTGCACTTATCATAATAGCTCTCCTACTAGAGTTTACCGCTAGAATTGATGTTGACACCACTGAAAGTGCGATTGGTGCTAGGCTAGAGAAAATATAAAGTATTTCACTTGATTTAGTATGCCATTAAGACTCTTGATGTTGCTCAAATGAACTACATCGTTACGAAAAAAGATTTGTTGGCGGTGGTCTATGCTTTCGACAAATTTCAAGCTTACCTAGTGGGTACTCATATGATTGTGTATATCGATCATGCTGCTATTCATTACTTAATTAGCAATCGCCGATAATTTGAATTAAGGGGAAGTGGTTTGAGAAATTAATAGGATTGGTGAATCAACCAAAACCTTGAAATATTCATCTCTCGTTCTTAAATCTTAAGCTTTGCACTCTCTGACTTGATCATTTGTTAGCATAAATAACCAATTTTACATTTTTGTTGTAGTTAATAGATAAAAACTATCTTTTGGAGAAAATACTTGATTAATTGATTGGTAGTATCAAGTTGTTAGCTATTCATCATAAGTCTCTGTGGGTTCGACACTTTATTTCATTACTATATTACTTGGCAAGCACGTACGCTTGCATGTGAATTTGGGAGAAACATATATTATGTGTACGGTGTACTTAATCTCTATGAATAGACCTACTAAAGGCTCAAACCACATCGGACTTAGTATATGTGCCATAAAGAGATTTTTTTAGATCTGGCGTTGAAAAAACCTCCTTCTTTTGTATTATTTGTTAAAATTAGATTCTTTGTTGTACTGCGCTCTCACTACTAGAAAATAGACCTATAGAAACAGTTATTTAGCAACGGTTCTCTGACTATTGCAATAAATTGTCTATGGCAGTGGTTATGGTTGCTGCATAAGGATCTTGGGTCTATTGATACCCAATGAAACTACTGCCATAGTGGAAGAGTCATTGTCACAGAGCTAACTATTGCAAGGGTTCGTCCAACTGTTGCAATAAATAGCTCTATGGCGACAGTTGCTTTAGAAATATGTCACTAGCAACAGTTTCCCAAATCCTCTTATTTTTCCTCTTCTAATTTTCTAACAATGCCACCTTTTCTAAATAATATATTTATTGTTTTATTTTTCCCTCAAACTAAGAATGCAACAGAATTTCTAAGCCTTAGTTTTCTTCTGCATCTTAACAAAAATCCCAGTAAAGCTTCATCATCACTGACACCTCCAAGCTGCCTAACCTCCCAAAAATCTTTTTGGTAAAGCTCTCTTAGCTCCAAACACCTCAATTTTGCCCTATGGCACTGTAAGATGATCCATTTTCTTCTAAATTGGCTATAATTAGGTTAAGATCTTTTTGTTTTTATATAGTTGTATTGGTAAAAGGATTTTGAATACCCAAGTATCTTTTATTTTGTTGAACAAATTTTGATGTTGCATAAAAGGGTTCTGTATAACCTAGGTTTTCTTTGTTATATTGAACATATTTTGATATTCTAATAGGGGAATTTCTTGTTTATTGGTGTTAAATGTTATGTTTATTCGAAAATGTGTGGCACCTCAACTACTCGACAAAATGCCTACCCATTAATGGCTAGTAGGTTTATTCTATTTATCTTCTTTGTTACAAGAATTAGTAACTACTAATGTCCTATATCTCTTTTTTCCCTTTATTTTGTTTCAACTTTCTTTGTTCCTTACTAACTTTATATTTAATTGTATCATGAAGATGTGGTAATGGTTCTTTGGTCGTTGCTGTAGTAATTTTAGCAGTGGCTCTTTCTAAGTTTATATTCATATCTTTGACATTGTATGATTTTGTGGCAACATCAGAGATAAGAATTGGTTGATTTCTGCTGGAACTTAAGACATTCTAGAATCTTTTCTTTTTAAAAATTTGCAAACTTATGTATGCTAGCTATTGAATTGTCAAACAATATTGTATATTTTATTTTTATAGATATTGATAGTTTGATATTTTGAGTTACTTGTTTTTGAATCGTTTACATTCATGATTTATATAAATTTTAGTGCATTATATATTTTTATATGAGTAAATAATATATATATAGATATTTAAAGCTAGGTATAGATGAGGCAAAGTGGCACAGCTCTTAGGCCATGATTCATATTTTTCTATTTTCTCAAAGTTTTACAATTTTTTTTTGTCTTTTTCTTCTTTATTCCTATCATTATCATTCAATAAACTTATTTTACTAATAGGTCAATAAAGTCTTATTAATTTGTTGAAATGGTACAATCATTACTGATTCTTCTATTTATTTTATGGTATGAAACAAATCATAGATTACTCAATTAATGAAGGGTGTATTCATCGATGCATTTCATGTGAATCATTGTAAATCATGGTAACTCTTCCTTTTGTTTTCTATTGTGCATGCGAAGTCACGAAAATGAGGCCAACACTCTCTTCCTTCATTGGTATATGGTTAAAAAACTCCATAAGTTATATTTTTTTAAAATCAATTATAGCCACAAGGGGCTGATTTTATATAAAGCAAAATATAAAAGTCCAAGATGCAAAGAAAAAAGGGGGGGGGGGGATGGGGAAGGTACAAAAACAAAGTTACATTTGTATGAATTAAGAAAGTTACTCCTAAGTCCTTAAATATCGGTTCATATCTCATCTTTGTTGTTGACGGCTGGCCGTCGTTCATCTCTCTAATGGTGGATGACCCTCCTCTCAGTCTCTTTTGCTTCATATCCTTAATCCTTAGCTGAGTAAAGGTATGTTCTTGTATTTTCATCACTTATTTGTTCCATCAATGTTCTGAATCTGCAATCGTTTGCTCGTCTCTTCATGTTCGATGTTGGTGGTGTTTGCTTGAGCTGAATCCTTTCTTGTTTTTTATCCTATTGAGCATGTGGAGCTTCTTGCATGAGGTTGTGGTGTTGTGTCCATCTCAGCTATTGCACAAAATCTCCAACAAGGTTCCGATCTCTGCTCCGGTCGGTGTTGTTGATTCCACCTCTCTAGGTAAGATGTTTGTTCCTCCCTTGTTTGTTTAGTTGCATCTGATTTCTCTTTCCAAATGAAGAAATGTTGCTGTTGTTTCTCCCACTCATGCAAAAAAGATTTTGGTGTGTTTGTAGCTGCTCCTTGATTTTTTCTGTGAGATTTTTCGTCCCATAGACCATATGATTTAACTCTGCTTTTGCATCGTAATATTGACATGATACCCTGGTTTTTGGGCTTGCATGTTTGAAATTCCAATCATTTCTTTGCTCAAACCCTCAAATAAGGAATTTGTGCCTTATCATGGTTGAGTATTATTCTAAGATCACTATCCATCTCCCTAAAATTATAAAAAGTAGTCTGCCCTTTGTCCAAAGCATGATTTGCCAGTGCATTTGCAAATATATTCCTTCTCTAAGAATGTGTCTGTATTGGACTTACATATCTCTACATATTTCTCTGATTTTTTTCAATCCAATTTACAATACTCCATGGTGGTTTCCACTCCTCTATCGAAATCTTTTGAATCAGCTTTAAGTCTGTCTGAAGAATTATATTGTTGAGTCTTCTACTGCGACAGAACTTCGTAGCTTCTTTCACTGCTAAGACCTCAGCCTCTGTGTTAGCTGAAAACTCAATCTCCTCTGCCATTGAATGTATCAAGTCCCCTTCTATATCCCTCACATAAAAATCATAAGAACCTCTACCTGGATTTCCCCTTGATGCTCAATCCGAGTTATAAATTATTCAACCTATAGGTGGTAATTGCCAGTACTTGAATTATATCATCCCATCTATTTAGTAAATGCCTTATAGATGGATTCCATAACTGAACCACTCTATATATTATTGAGAAGATCTGATAAATGCATTTTCTAATAGATCTCTTCTCCCCATACTTTATTGCATTATTTCTCTTCCGCAGCTTCCATACAACTATAGCAGGAACATATTGAAAGATTGATTTGAGCCTATCTGTGACAAGGGCTTGCCACCATTTCAAAATGATCTGCTGTAGCTGTAAACCTTCTATATTGATACCTGCAAAAGAACAAAAGTAAGACCAGGTCTTGTTAGCGTAAAAACAATTTGGCAAATAAATGTTGGAGTGTCTCCTCCCTAGGATTTGAACAACACTAGCATCAGATGCCATATTATAGTGCATCCTCTTTAACATATCATCCAATGGTAATTTGAATTTCCAAAATCTCCACATGAAGATGGATATTTTGAAGGGGAGTCCTTTAATCCACATGTCCTTATAAATTTCATGTTTAGTACTTCTTAGCCTTAAGTATTCCCTGGCTAATATAACTGAGAATTCCCCCTGTGTATCCAATATCCACCAAGGTTTATCCATCATCCTTTCCACAACTGGTGGTTGTACAGTATCTTCAATGTGCTATACTATATCTACAGGCACCAATTCAGTCAATTTATCAGTGTTCCATCTTCCATCCTCCACCACTTAGTGCACATTCAGAACCTTTTCATTATAGTAACCCTCTAGAGCATTGATGTGCCATGAAATTACAGCACATATGATGCTTTTTTATTATAAGTTTTGCTTGTTTTCAAGCAAGCTTGTTTTGTTTTGTTGTGTTTTGATCATGTTTTAGGTATTCAAGGTCCCGAGAGGCTAAGTTGTGAAAATGTTTTGTGAAAATTAAGCAAAAAGAAGTCAAAAAGACATAGAAGAGTGGAAATAACTGAAAGCACCATTCAACCAGAAGAAACACGGACCGTGGATCATTCCAAGACCCATGAAACTTAACATAAAGCCGTTCCAGTGACTCATATGGAGGAAGGTGATTCCACAACGGCATTCCACGGATCATGAAATATATTTCACGGTCCATTAAACGATAGCGTCAAAATTATCCTGATTTTAGAAGAGTTGCAATTCCATGGTAGATGAAAAAGTCTCACGGTCTGTGAAATATTTCCCGGTCCGTGAAAAGTTCTGTCGGGCCAGATCCGTTATTTGATTTTTGAGCGAATTGGCCCACTATAAATAGTTCCTTGTGGGGTTTTATTTACGACGAGTTGTCAGTTTTAAACTATTATTCCCTAGCATTGAATACTCATAGTTTTGAAGCTTTTTGGAGAACAAACAATTGCAATTACTTTCTTTCAATTCCAATCAATGAAAGTAAGCATTATGATTTCTATTATCTCTTCTAGCTTTGTGATTTCTATTATCTCTTCTTGTTCTTCTTCCACTATGAGTAGCTAATTTCTCTACTAAGGTTGTGAACCCTAGGATAGGTGTTCTCATGGATTGGGGATTGAGATTTCTATATGCAGAATTGATTGTTAGGGTTTATTTATTCTTTGTTCTTCATTCATAATTGATGGCTACAAAATTGAATAAAGCCATAAACTTTGCTTAACTTGGGAAAGTGAGTAAGGTTTGGTAGGAATAAATAACATTAACTCAAGGCATTAATCCTTGTTTAATAAATTCACTTAGGAATAAGTGGAATTTACTTGGCACGAATTAAGCGTCGTTCCTCAGGTACTCTCTTTTATATTTGGGAAAATTATAAAGAGAAATAATCTTTAATTGTTGGGAAACGTTAGGGATTCAATTAGAGGTTAAGTGCTTTCTTATAACGATCCATTAGAAGTATATCATGATCATCATCATAGTATACACTTTATCTAAAGAGAGACACAACCTTGGTTTCTTTTACCATATATTACAATCCAAAGAAATTAGTTAGCAATTAGTCATAAACAACCTATCTTCTAGAAACTCAACGGAATACAAAACTAGACCTCAAGAAAGTACCATACGACTTTACTAACCTTTTCACACCATATTCCCTACGGGATTCTACCCCAACCTAGCCGCTTTACATTATTTAATGGGCTCATAGTCCGAGGTTAGTTCCGAAAATGAGAGGTACATTGATATGTCCCGCGTTCGAGGTTCATTCCGGAGCGGAGGTTTGTGCTCGGGTTCGAGGAGTGGATTCGGAACGAGTTGTACATGGACACCATGGGTCCTGTAGTCCTTGGTGAGAGAGCTATGACATCGAATCGTGCATACATCGAATGGGGTTGTCGTGTTCCGTTGTGGCTTACGTGATTGTGATACTTGATATCGTGGTGATTTGATTGTGATTGTCCTTGGTTGACTTATTGTGACTTATTGATAATCTTGTCTATTGACTGACTTGTTTTATTCTATTATTTTATAAATTAATACTAATCTTAGTGGTGATATCTAAAGAATAGTTTTGTACCATCTCCTTGGGATTCTTTTAGGGGGAGGGTACAAGCCCCTATTCGCCCCCCATTAGCGTGGGGGACAT
>NW_026725018.1:0-12513 GCF_029784015.1 Lycium ferocissimum
ATTGAGTTGAAGATATTAGCGAGGAAGATGTTCCGGCGGGATTGGCGAGCTCCATTTTCTGCATAAGTCTTTGGCCGAGCCAGAGCATTATGATATGGTTTCATGTTCCATGTTAGAGACTTTGCAGACAGTGTCGTGTATGTAGTATGTCAGTTTTGTAAGCGGCTCCATAAGCCGGTGTATTGTGATGCATTATTCTACGGGTCTTATACGATCACAGGTCTTACTTGATTTGAAGAGGGATGAAAAGCGAGTTTGTTCTGAAAAGCTTTCATTATGTACTCATGTTATGCTATGAGGGCCCAATATGATTATGAGTGCCACGAGAGTCAGAGGGTTCGCTCGGCCCTAGGTAAGGGTCGGGTGCCCATCACGCCCTAACGAAAATTAGGGCGTGACACACATGACTTGTGGGCTATGGGCCACATGGTTGTTTAATATAAGCTTATGGAGGGTGACTAATTAATCATCCTCCACACTTAAGAAAATTGGAGAAATTTTAAGAAACATGGAGAAAAGGAAGGAGATATTCGGCCATGCTTGGCAAAATCCATGTCCCGAGATGATCAACAAATAATTATTTTCTTCTAGTTTTCCTACCAATTGAAAGGCCCTCGTTAACGTGGGGTAGTTGGTAGAGCAAGCAAAGTGCTCGTTTTCGTGGAATGTAATTCTAGCCGAGGGAGTACTAGGTGGAAAAAGGTATGGTTCAATCTTATTTTTCATGTCTTATGGATGGTTTGTGCATGTTTGGAATGTGGAAATGGAAAAGTTCATGGAAATATGAATGTTGAAGTGTGGCCGTGTGTGTGTGTGTGTTGTTGTGTAGGAGTGATAACTAATTTAGCATGTTTGGGTGTTGTAATGTGTAGAAATGGATGAAAACTATGGAATTTGTATGTTAGTGTTGTGGCCGAAATTGTTTGATTTGATGTAGAGCATGTAGGACTAATGTGATGTAGTATTTTGGTTGTAAAATAGATTGTGAATTGTATGATGTAAAGTGAAGTTTTAATGATTCAAGTTAAGGTTATAATTGTGTGGGTACAGAATTGGAAGATAATGTGATCTTGATATGGTTTCTTGAACTTATGAAAATGAAGTTGTAAACGCGTACATTGGACATAATTTATGAATGTAGAAGAAAGAAGGGTGTTGGTAATGTTCTTGTTGAATGGGAATGGTTTCGGGTGGAGTGGCCTATTGGTTGGTACATTTTTGAATATTGTATGGGTTACTTGAATGCTCTTAAATCATGTGTGTGAATGGTTGCGGATTAGTAATCGAATATATGAGCATTGGTATTGAATTGATCGTATGTAGTTTATTTGAATATAAATGAAATGTTGCCGAATTGTGTAGAAAGGAATTATTAATGCTAGAATGCGTTTTGAATCACTTATGGATATTGCTAGTATGGTTGTTAGTTTGGTTGTTGTTGATTTGGCCTAGTTGAATTCTCGGGGATGTCCAATTTATAGGGGAAATCTTTTGAAATTTTTGTAGATAAAGTATTAATTTGGAATTGGATTCTTAAGTGTTATGGCTAATGGTTGATGCTAATGACATTATTGTAGATCGTGAGAAGTCGAGACGTAAGTTCGAATTAGCTTAGGAAGCGGCTAAGGTATATAAAGCTCAACTTTTCCTTCTTTGGCATATCTTAGTTGAAAGTAAGTTATGACACAAATCTAAATAATTCTATTCTAGTGATCCGAGCATGTTTATGATTCTTATTGGCTTCTAGATATTCGTATTCTTAATGTGGTCAAATCCTGGTCCTTATGTCATTTGTATAATTAAATTTCAAAAGTTGCATAAGAGTTTTGTTCCTAAACGATTACGAAACTACGAACGTCTGTAACTTTCACATAAGGGCTCGGATCGCTTCGATTTGATCGTAGGAAGTTCTAAAGTGAATAAAGTTTATAACTTTCCGAGGCGGACTCGGATTGATTTGGCGTCTGACTATGATCCCTATGGTTTGAATATGACTATGACCCTTATGGTTTGGTTAATACGTTTATGATGTATGCTATGTTTAAAGATAATGTCCGAAAGATATTTGATATTACTATTGTCCGACTTTCAGAATGACGTTCCGTTTAGACTACTTCATTGAGTCTTTGAAATGTTTTATTTGCATTTGGTTTCTCCTCTCTTGCTCGTGCATGCCTCGATGCATCTTTCACGAGTAGGGCCGATCGTATTCGTGCAACTTCCCTGCATTGTTCACGAGTCCCTCACTAGAGGGCCGGGGTA
Organism: Lycium ferocissimum; assembly: GCF_029784015.1. Classification (NCBI taxonomy): domain Eukaryota; kingdom Viridiplantae; phylum Streptophyta; class Magnoliopsida; order Solanales; family Solanaceae; genus Lycium; species Lycium ferocissimum. Next base: position 2,263 of record NW_026725018.1, read on the forward strand.
CGCTATATATATATATATATATAATGATATGATGATATGATGATGTGATGAGATGGGATGGCGGCCCGGGATGGCATACGAGTCCCCTTACTAGGCAGGCCGGGACACGCTATTCACCGAGTCCCTCACTAGAGGGGCGGGAGTACCGGTATATATATATATATATATATGTATATACGCATGCATACATGATTATGATATGGTTTTACTCACCGAGTCCCTAGAGGCCGGGTACGGTATATATGTACGATGATATGATGATACGATTATGATATGATCTTACTTACCGATATATGTATATGCATGACAAATGTTTCAAAAGGGCAAGTCTTGTGATTTTCTGGTCATTATACTTGTTTCTGTAATCCCTATTTCGATTATGATTCTGTTTCTCTGTACTCCATGCTTTACATACTCAGTACATATTCCCGTCTTGACCCCGCTTTCTTCGAGTGCGTTTCATACGCGGTACACCCGGGTAAGGCGAAGATATTGACGAGAAGATGTTCCGAGCGGATGGGGAGCTCCATTTTTCTCCGAGTCTTTGCCCGGTGAGTATGTTATGGTTTCATGTTTCGTGTTAGAGACTTTACAGACAGTGTCGTGGGTATAAGATGTCGGTTATGTCAGCGGCTATGTAAGCCGATGTATTATTACACATTGTATTAAAAGTTTATATGTTACAGTTTTTCTTTGATTTGAGAAAGGTAACAAGCATGTTATTCTTTGAAAAACTTTCGTTATGTATTTGTGTCATGATTTGAGAGCCAGCGTGATTATGAGTATTATGTGAGTCAGCGGGTTCGCTCGGCCCTAAATAAGGGTCGGGTGCCCATCACGCCCTAACAGAAATTAGGGTGTGACAGGTTACTCTTCTTTCACATCTGAGATCGTGCCATAGAACCAAGTCATAGGAAATGAGATTCCTTACCCTGACTTTTGATTGCAGCAGAAGAATGACATTGACAGAAGAAAGTAATTGATGATATTGGAAGTTACAAAGCACGCAGGTAAGCAAAGGTATGGAAGATATATGTCAGGTAAGATATTGAAGTAAGATTGAAATACAAGTTGAAAACTGAAAAGGAAAGTAAACAGGAAAATGCAACAGGTGTAGTTCGAGTTGGACACACGAGGTAAGTTCATCATCCTCATCGTGTTGTTGGTATTGGGATATGATATGGCCGTGATATGTATATGTGTGTGTTGGCCTTGTGAGGCATTGTTGGCATTTCCTGCGTACGGAGTTTGAGATAGTAAGAAATACAGAGGGAACTCTGCCAAAATTTTCCTGGAAATAAAGAGAAAATGAGGTATAGATTAGTAATATGTCTTGAAAGGTTGTGCCAATAGTAATGACAAGATTTGACTAAGCTACGAGTACGGCTAACATTGAGAAAGAAGAAGATTGTTGAAGTGAGAATAATAATAATTAGAAGGCCGATATCGATATGATAAAAGAAATTGGAAAGGGCTTGTGATACTAAGAGACGATTTAGAAAGGGCTGGCAAACCTTGATAGAGAGTTATTTAAGGTACCAACTGAACTGTTAAGCAGGGATAAATTATGACGAGTTTATCGTTGGAAGAAGTAATAGTATGATTAAGACTAGAGTACAGAGGAAAAGAAGTGTGACGGATATGAGTGTGATGAAAACTGACTGTGAGATATTAAGGATAAGATTGACCGAGAAAAAAAGGGTAAGAAGTTAAGAAGTGTTACACTATGGGATCGAATACGAACAGGACATAATAAGGATTGATACGAAAATAAGTAAAGCCTAGCGAGAAAGTGGCCAAAGCTATGATGTGATCTATATAGCTAGAATATAAAGGCAAGTGTGAGACGGAAAAACAAGCTATGGAACGAATAGGGAAGGCTATCAAGTTCTGTAGGAGAAGTTTGGAATAAGGGTTATATAATAACATAAATAATAGCAAGTGTAAGAAAAAACAAGTTACGTACTAAAGACGTGGTTTTTGTTAGGGTATTGTGGTGGAATAATAACAGGAATGAGATAACTTGAGAAGCTAAAAAGGAGATGAAGAAGAAACATGATTGGTAGATGAGATTGCATGCCATGGTAATAAAGGAAACCCCCCGAGATCCTTACAAGACCTTATGTGATTAGTTGAACATTCGAGGACGAATGTTCTAAAGGGGGGAAGGATGTTATATCCCGTATTTTGTGCGTTGGAATATTTTAGGTCGGTTGCGACAAGTTAAGGATAAGGCTATTTCCGATTTTGTTTTAATGCACAAGTTGCTTATAATTTTATTGGATGGAAATATTGAGGAAAACTAGGGGCTAAAAGTTGGAAAAATTATTTCATGAAATGGCCAAATGGCCATGTGGCCGTGTGGGGTATGTGGGACCCACCCTTGGTTGGCCAAATTTGACTAGTTCAACCTATGAATGGTGTATGTGGCTGCTTTATATTTGTGGGGGCTAGAAGTGAAAATAAAATTTCATGGACGGGCCTAAGTGGCCGGCCAAGGTATGTGGGCCATAGGCCACATGGATGGTTCATATATGTAATTAAAGGATGACTAATGAATCATTTTCATCAGACACTTAGAAAATTCAAAGCTTGGAGAAGAGAAAAATGGAGACATTCGACCATGGCCTTGGCCGAACATGGTCCCAAATTTTTTATCATGAAAAATTATTCTCTTCTAGCTTTTCTACTAAGTGGAAGGTCCTTTTTAACGTGGAGTAGTTGTTGGAGCGAGCAAAGCGTTCATTCTTGCCATATACAAGCCTAGCCGAATGAAGAAGTGGAGTGAAGAAGGTAAGGTTCAATCTTCATTTTCATATGTTATGCATGGTTTGTGGATGTTGTGGAGTGTGGAAATGAATGGAATTCATGAAAGTATGGTGTGTTGAAGTGTAGCCGTGTATATGTTTCTTGGTGTAGGCATGATGAACAAATTTTATTTAGTGTTTGGTTGATGTTGTTGTGGATTTTATGATGTAAAATGAAGGTTTAATGGTTCAAAATTGAAGTTGTAGTCGGGTGGGCTGATTTAGAAATTAAAGTGATTCTAATATGCTTCCTTGTATTTATGATAATAATGTTGTCAATGTGTGAATTGTGGGTGTAGTTGATGAATTTGGAAGAAAGAAATGTGTTGTTGTTGTTCTATGGAAATTGGAGGTTTCGGGTTGCATGGCATATTGGATGGGTTGTTTTGAATATTTTGCGGATTGTTTGAAATGTTCTTGAACCTTGTTTGAACGGTTCCGGATTAGTACTTGAATGTGAGCGTTGATGTTGGCTTGAATATATATAGTTGAATTGAATGTAATTGGAAAGTTGTCGAAGTATGTAGGAAGGAGTTACTAATGTTAGAATGCGTTTTGAATTGATTATTGATGTTGCTTATATGATTGTTGGTATTGTTGTTGATGAATTGGGCCGAGTTGAATTTTCGGGGTATTGAATTTACAGGGGAAGTGCTGCCCAAATTTCTGTAAATAAATTGTTGGCTTAGAATTGGATTTCTAAGTGCCTATGGCTAATGTTTGGTGCCCAATGACATTATTGTAGATCTTGGAAGGTCCGAGACTTAAATTTGGATTAGCTTAGGAAGCGGACGAGATATGTAAAGCTTATCCTTTTTTCTTTTGGCATGTCCTAGACGCAAGTAAGTTATGATATGTTATGAGCTTTTGGGGGTAATTCTATTCGTAAAATCCGAGCATGGTTACGATTCTATTCATCTCATGATATTGGTATTCTTAATATAGTAGAAATATGGTCCTTATGTCTTTGATATGATTGGATTCAAAATGTTGTATAAACGGTTTTGTTCTAAAGGATCCCTATGTGTAAAAATGTCCGTAACTTTCATAGACGAGAACCGGATTGCTTTGATATGCTCGTAAATGATTCCATAACGTATAATGACTTTAATTTTCATAGGCGGGCTCGGATTGGTTTGATGCCTGTCCGTGGGCCCCCGAGACTTTTCTATGTTTGGTTCTAACGACCTATTTTTGAAAGAACTTAATGTGGCTATCATCCCAACCCCCGAGGGTTAAGTACCTATTTATCTTGCAAGTCTGGACTGATGATTTATATGTATATGTATACGGGGAATATGGGGAAAAAGGGACATATGTTGCGCTATAGACGCGTAACCATCTGGTCAGTTGGTATCAGAGCCGGTGGTGGGGCAAACCCAGTGGTGGGGCAAACCCAATGGTGGGGCAAACCTCAACAGGCACGCTGAGTCCCAAAGTGGGGGGTGAGTGTGAGGCTGCCTTAGGCGAATCCCACATTGGTTTAGGCGAATCCCACATTGGCTTAGGCGAATCCCACATTGGTTTAGGCGAATCCCACATCGGTTAATGTCACCTCATATGATATGTTATGATGTGTTACGGAGATGTACGGACTTATGAAAACCATATATTTCAGATTTTTTATGAATATGATTTTGATACGTAACTATGATTTCTAAAGTTCTATCTGATATGTTCCCGAGTGACATTCGGAAGAAATTTGATTTGGCTATTGTCTGGGTTGTAAATGATAGTTCGTTTTGATTACTCTATTGAGTCTTTGTGAATGTTTTAAATTGCATATAGTTTCTCACGATTACGCTCGTGCATTACATTATTACCTCTTTTCGCGAGTCCGGGCCGATATGTTATCGTGCGCACTATGCTATATTCCGAAGTATGATGTGATTCGAAGTATGATGTGATTTACGAAGTATGATGTGATACGAAGTATGATGTGTTCGGAGGTATACAATATTCGAAGTATGATGTGTTGTGGCGCAAAGATGGAGTGGCGACCACGTTACTGTCCCGGGTCCCATTATGGACCGAATGTGATATATGATATGATATATGATGACATGATGATATGATGATTCTGTTCACCGAGTCCCTCACTAGAGGCCGGGTACGGTATATATGTATATGATGATATGATGGCTATGCATGATGATTATATAACCTCATCTACCGAGTCCCCTGCCCCGGAGGGCGGGACACGCTATATATGCATATGTACGACGTGATTATTTACTTATGTCACTCAGTCCAATTATGGGATATGATACATGACATTGATATACATGATTTGTATTTCAGGAGTAAGCATTTTGGCATTCTGATTATTATATTTGTTTTCTGTACCTCTTATGTACGATTTGTATTTCAGATGCAAGCACTTTGGTATTCTGTCTTTTATGCTTTACATGCTCAGTACATATTCCGTACTGACCCCCTTTCTTCGGGGGCTGCGTTTCATGCCGCGCGGTACGTACGGATAGCGCGAGGATATTAGTAGAAGATGTCCCGGCTGAGATTAGCGAGCTCCATTTCTTCCGAAGTCTTGCCGAGTCAGAGTATATGTGTGTTATGGTATCCTGGGTCATGTTAGAGACTTTGCAGACAGAGTCATGTGTATAATATGTCAGTCATGTAAGCGGCTCTATAAGCTGATGTATCAGAATGCCTTATATTACAGATTTCATACGGTACAGGTTTTATTTGATTTGATAAGCTGAAAGGCATGTTTGTTTTCGGAAAAAATTTCATTATGTACTTATGTCATGTTTTGCGGGCCCAGTATGGTTATGAGTATCATGAGAGTCAGCGGGTTCGCTCGGCCCTAAGTAAGGGTCGGGTGCCCATCATGCCCTATCGAAAATTAGGGTGTGACAATAAGTACAGACGTCTCCGTACCGATCCGCTAGACTTTCCTAGACACGTCTTTGTACAATGAGATTGATGAGCCTAAACCTCTGATACCAACTTTGTCATGACCCAAACAGCCGTGAGTGGAAAATCCCCTGGTGGGCGAACCATCTACTTAACCAACCATCCAAACCATTGTCAAATTACTTAGCCAAGTTTTAAGCATTCAAGAATATAACAAGTATAAATATCTCCAAAAGTCTAGTCATGCCATAATTAAATAAAATATGCGGAAGTCTAAGCTATTACAACCTCAAAATCTGGAAGTCATTGTACAAGGACTCTAACATAACTGCCTAAGAAAGAACCACTGTCAACAAATAACACAAACGTCTGAAAGGAAATAGACATCTAAAATAGAAAATATCTTCAGGCAGCATGGCATGGACAACAGGTCACCCTCGACTCTATCGGAAACTGGCCTCAAGCTAAATATGAGGTCACGTAGAAGTATTTGAATCACAATCTGCACTTAAAGAATGTAGCAAGATAGTATCTGTACAAACAATATGTACCGGTAGATATCATAGGCCGACTAAGATTAGTATCATGCATACAATCACAAAATCAATAAAATAGACAGATAGGCACAACAACATATAATCTCAAGAACTATCAACAAAAATCATCCAACACCGAAATATCAGCCAACACAGGGATAAGATAAATCCACACAAATAGAAAGCAATAAAAGTAACTCAACCCACGTAATTACCAAATACAATAGTAAAACACAAATTATCTCAACTCTGTCACATATCCGTACACACATGCTAAATGGTAGTATTTACCCATTAGCCATGACTTGTAGGGGACCCATGGTGTCCATGCACCCTCGCTCTGGAATCTTACCTCGGATCACTAGCCTTTAACTTAGGCCACATCCTCACTCCCTGTCAAGTGTGCCTTTTCATAATTATATATCTTTCTCATAACAATGTATTTTAATTCCACAATCAATAAGGAATGTGAAAAATCAAGACTCAATATCAGGGAACACAAGTCACCATATCACAAGTCATATCAAGACTCAAAATCAATTCATCAATAATCATGAATAAAGGATTACTCCAAGTCAACAAGAAGAGTATATATGAATTCCTTCTTTATCATTTCATATCAATTAATCATATAATTAATCAATCTATATCAAACTATTGGAATTATCAACTATACTTTATGTCCAAAACCGTAATCATGCCTCTCCTATCAATTTCGTATCATATACAATCAACTAGTCAAAGACCAACTCAAGTAGACTGTAACCTACCTCAAAGTAGAACTGTAACAATGTAATCACTCCGCGATAGTTTTCCCCTTTAGCAAAGCTTTCGAACGTTCAAAGTCTATAAATATAGAGTTATATGAGTGTTTAAATCATCTACTCAAACAATACAACATTTTGGGGAAAAGAACCCAACTACTTCTACCACTTTCAACCCCCACTAATCATATTCTATCAGTTCATGGCTTTTCTAATGGTTCAAACCCTTTTACAAGCAGTTTTTATGGCAAAGTTATCATCTTTATGAACCCTAGTTCTTAATCAACAAGTTCCACCATCAATAGACAAGTTCTCATCCTAAAAAGCAATAATATATACTCCAATCTGATTAAACAAGAATAAAATTAACAACCCATTCATTAATCAAGGGTTTTCTTAAGTTATAGGGTTTTTGCCCTTTCATTCACAATTAATGGACCTTTAACTACTTATGGTATCTATCATGATGATGGAATTAATAAGGTCAAGGGTTGAAACTTACCTTTCAATAGTACTTTAGCCCTAGCCTTGAATTTTTGCCACAATAGCTCTTGGAAATTGTTTTGGTATTATGTGGGGAATGGGTTCAGAATGAAGAATATAAAACACGAATTCTGCCACCCGTCGACAGCTGCAGTAGTCAAAGCCTCACTACCGCAGTCAAAGCCTCGCTGCAGCAGTCTCGCTATAGCAGAAAGCTCCTACTATGGCGGACCTCATTAAAGTCTCGCCTCTCTACGGCCGCAACCCCCTACCCGCTACGACGGACCTGCTGCTGTGCTCACTCCCACACCCGCTACAGCAGTCCATCTTGACCAGTAGCTCGAATTTTTACACCAGTTTTCACCCAAAAATCCCAACACGAAACCAAGGCCCTACAGATGCAAATAAAACATGCGCAGACACATAAAATCACACTATGTACTCACCCATGGCCTCGGAATTCCCAACAGAAGTCTAGTTTTCTATGTCACCCCCCATAACGACCTAGCGGGTCATTACAAATATATATTAAAGGTTCAACCATGGGTAAAAATGGTAACTGGTGGGCTTAGGTAGGCCCACCAGCCTAACTTTCTCTCAATTATTTATGTATACTTGTATATTTGTACATATTTGTAAAAATACACTTGAAAATATTGAAACCCTTATGAATGCTTAGAACTTAGAAAGTAATGATGGTATTCTTAGGAAGTCACTCAAATGATTTTCAAACTCACATAATCTAACACTTGCATGAAATCAGTACTTAATTTGTTTCTTAAGTTTAAAACTGATTTGGAAATTTGGTTAAGTATAAACGATCCTTTCTGAGAATAGAACTGATATTACAAAATTTTGGGCCTTTGCCCTTTGCAGATCTAGAAACAAAAGTGAGTATAGATAAGTTAGTGTTTTGGGCCTTAAGACCATAATAGACCGTTTATATTTTTAAAGGGAACAAAACCCTTTGACTTGGATCTTAAAAGTTGAATAGGATCGAATCAAGATAGGTTTAATGACTGTGGACTGGAAAAGATTAATTTCTGAACTGGGGTAAAACTTTGAGAAAAAACTTGGAAAAATTAAAGATTTAGAACTGAAATGGACCATTTATATGACCTGTGGACTCAAAACAATTTTCAAAAGAAAAAAAAAGGCATTTTGGGGCCAAAAGCCCGAATTTAAGGGACAAAAACGAGAGGAATTACACTTGGATTAATTTTAAGATATGTTGGCTTTGGTATGGATATGGTTTGACCCAATTGAGCTTTCAAAGAGATAAAATGGACTCAATAAACTTTCTTATATGCGTATATTATAAAAAGGGGATATACTCCATTTACTTTCTTATATAAAAACCTATAAGGACTAAACTCATATCATTAGGACCAAAATATTAGCGACTCTACTCGAGAGAAATCCCGAGTGTGTCTTGGTCCGGAAATGAAGTGAGTTGAACATTTAAATGAATTTGTTTGAAACCAAAACCCCTTTTTTAAAGCGACATTTTGCCAGAAATTTGAATTTATAATAGCATGACATTTTGTGATAAAGGAACATCTTTAAGCAAATAATTGCAATAATCATACATTGAGGCTCGTAGGTCAACCGTATTCCATGGATCCTTAATACTATAGTGCTTAAAACCTTTCCTAGGGGATCATGTAACCCTTACCTCGAACTCTGGTCTAAAAAGGATTTTTCTCTTGTTTGATAAACCCTTTTTACCCAGTTTTCCTAATTTCCATTATTAAATTAGGTGGTGACTCTAAAAATAGCTTTTATGCACCCACGTAAAAGTGAACTGTAACAGATAACGACTCTGCTAGGGTTTTTCAGGTTCTAACCAAAAGGGTTTCAATATAATGTGATTTAAATGTCAATATTTGCTTATTTGTTTACTTTCTTACAAAATATAAATTGTCATGCATTCAGATTATCAGTTCCGCCACTCCTGGCAAAAAGCATGCTTTCAAAGGGGACACGCGGGCTCGTGGTCTATCCTTCACTAAAAAACCCGAAACATCCCTTCTTTGGAACACGTTGCATGTGGAGTTGGTGTGCGGTCACCCAACAGCCGACAACGGTTCACCCCGACCTAGTCCGCTCGGGTCCAAGGTCACTTTGAAAACCCACTCTTGCATATACCTAGGGTAAAGCTAAGCCAAATTCAAAGATGAACGAGAAGGGTTTTGGATATTTGAGATGTATCTGGAACTCGATAGGAGAACCACCTCGTGTCAAATACGGTCTATGACTCGAAAGACACCACATCTCATTTATGTGCTAATTGGAGACATGTTATGTGCCTATGTCCTAAACCATTGCCTATTTTGTTTTTTTTTTGGGGGGAGGGGAAATCTTGCTTTTATTTTGTAGATGTCGATTGACTTGCAGTTTGACATGGTTATTGATATGCCGAATTTGTTACACATATCGGGGGTTAAGATAAGTCAAGAGAAAAGAAAGGGAATCTCTTGAAATTTAGGAAACGTAACCTCTATAATGATAATGAAGGGTTGTAGGGAGCTAATAGAAGTGATTACCGGGTTTGGGGACCAAGATAGGATGGTCTTCCATTTTTTGGATAATATAGAAATGGCCCGAACTTTGGAGGAATCAAGGGATGTCATAACCAATGTAGGATTGGTTCTAAAAAGAAGAAAGAAACCCGACAACCGAGTCCTAAACCCAGAGAAGCCTACTGTCACGACCCAACCGAAGGGCCATGACGGGCACCCGTGACTAAATCACTGAGCACCTCTCACCATACCTTCACGATCATAT
>NW_026725019.1:0-4843 GCF_029784015.1 Lycium ferocissimum
GCATGGCACGTTCAACTCCAACATCTGTTTTCATGAATTTCATGTTTGCATACTACAACACGTCCACACCCTTCACAACACATAAAAGAGAATTTTACCTTTTCTTCTTCACTTCACACGTTCACTAAGGTGATGAACAAGAGAAACGAATAGCTTGTTGATCCGAATAACGCCTCCACGTTAACGAGCACCCTTGAATTAGCTGTTTTGCTAGAAGAACCAATTTTTTTGGAAGGGATTTCTTGATCTTGATTTTCTTCTTCTATGGCCGTGTGCTAGCTTCTCTTTGCCTTCTCCTTATTTCTTGATTTTTTCTAGAAATGGAACGAGGAGAAAGATGAATTAGTCATCTTTTTAAGTTGCCAAAGAAAATAATTTATGTGGCCATGGCCCACAAGTAATTTGGCCGGCCACTTGGCCCTCAAATTTCCATATCTCCACAAGTTTCTTTTAATTCATTTCTTGGCCCCAATTATTCCCTTAATGCTTTCATGCCAACAAAGTCATATACCACTTATTTAAAACAAAGTCATGATTAAAAGGAAATCCCAACTTCTTGTCCCGGATTAGTCTTGTATCCTAACTTGTCATATTACACTTGCTATCCCGTTGTTAAAAAAATACTTCGGATATAACAACAACCTTGGTTCTTTTTAATCATATATTTACAATTCTAAATTTCTAGTCAGTTTAAATTAGTCCACAAACCAAAACTCCTATAAAACCCTTTTTCTGGAATACGCCAGGACTGCAAGACTAGTATAATACTTATTTAGTAACATTTTCACACCATATTCTCTGTGGGATTCGACCCCAACCTTGTTAGGTTACTATATTTGACATCATTCGCTTTACTCTATTAAAAGGTGTAATTTGAGCGTATCAATAATGGTCAAGATTTTCGAGATCAATTAAGCATTTAAACGGAACATATGAAGCAAATAAGTCACGTAAAGCAATTTATACAAGTGTAGGTGTACTAATCGCGTTCCTACGCATTTTTTAACCAAGGCATACTAATTGTTTGAAACATGAATGTGCCATTTGAGTTAAACCATTGCCCCATAATCATAAATTTTCATTAATAATAATATTCTTCCCCGAAGGGGTACAAAAAGGATAAAGTAAAGACAGTTCATAAATGAACAGCAGGCGTCCTCCGTGGTCGATGATGAAGCCTTGGCCGTCTCGGCCTCTCTTTGCCTTTCTGAGTGATAGTCCGGATATAAGACGTGGTCGATGTCAATGTGGCCTCTATCGTAAAAACCTTCCGTATAAAAATCACAGCAGCAACGTCATCTAAAGTCTTCTCGTATCCGATCATCCACCAACTACATACCATTAGTTAACTCTAACTCATGCCTCAAACTAGCTATGGTGGCTTTGTCGTGCTCAATCTTTTCCAAATACTGAGATCATCTCTCGTCGTCACCTCCTATTGAACTGCATGCATCTAAATCTCGGCATGTGAATCCTTATCTTGTACACAACTGTAGAGAACGGGTCTGGAAGGGAGAGTACCTCGTAAGTCGGCCCTTAACCAATCTTTATACTCCACCACACAACAAGGACGAAACCTATCAGAGCCAGCATCGGACCCCAAGTCATGCGACTTTTCCACTGCAAGCTAAAGCACTCCAAAGCTTTCGGCAGCTATCCCTATCATAGTCAATGATGAAATCTCCTATGCCTCCGACTTCAGTACGCATTTGGATCCTCCCCAAACTATCTTAAGACTCTAGCCGGCACATATGGGCACCCTCGAATCCCCATAAGCGTAAAATGGACACTTCCTACCCTTGACCACAACTTAATCGAATACAAAGTCATGGAACATCCATTAAACACTTTCTTCTTTCAACCTAGAAAAGGTGAAGGCCCAACTCTGCTTGGTTTGGTCCCCAAAGTTTGGACAAAAGTTATGGAGACCGCCCTTTCTTGGCCGGCTTACTTAGGTGTCAAGCTTACCTATATAACCTTGATCATATGTTTAAGGATCCACCATTGTAGAAGTAGGTTACATCCTTGGAAGTATTTGTAGTGGTTTTCGGAAAAGTGCTTAAGGCTCGATATAGATCGGCTAGGATAATTGGGGTTAGGTCGAAGTATTTGGTTTCTTTTTATCAAGTTATGTCAGAGAAGCATGGTAATGGGTAACCTAAATGACTGCCTGCCTATAACCAGGTGACCAATCTTTAGGAAAGACCGTGACTCCTAAAAAAGCTAATGGCAAAGGCTAAGGGTCGGTGGCTAACCATTCAAGATAGGTTTTGAACTCCCCCGATGTTCCACAAATCCACTTGGTTTCTCGAACCTTTTGTACAACTCTGGGGTGGTATGGTTCGACCGCGGGTCCACCGTACGGGATAAGGAAAGATTTTGCAAATTTGGGGAGTAGGGAATTTTCTAGGATTAAGGTATTTGGGCCGGGTTTCTCCTTTTTAGTCCCGAACCTACACTAGTCCAAACATCCTTAAACTCCTCCATGTGAGGGCTTATCTCTACATCACTCCCGAAGCCGAAGATCATTCTATCCCGATCCCAAAACCCGATAATTACCTCTATCAACTCTTTGTAACCCGTCATTGTCATAATAGATGTGCCACTAAATGACATGAAACACCCTTTTTTCCTTCGAGACATTTGGGCCCACCAAATATGTAGTAAGTTCGTGTAGTAAGAACCATATCGAATTCCAAATTGACCGACATCTACTAAACAAAAGCTAAAGTTATCCCCCCCCTCCCCCCCCCCCCCCACCCCAAATAGGAAATGGTTTAACCATAGAAAATTACATGTTTTCAACTAGCACATAATACATGAGACGCGGCATTTTTCTCGTTGCAAAATCGTTTGGATATGGTGTCGCCCCTAACGGGTTTAGATACTTCTAAAAATATCTAAACCCTCGGTGTAATTCATCTTCAGATTTGCTGCGAACTCAATCCCACGCTTATGCAAGAGTGGTTTTTTCGAATTGAGTTTGGACCCGAGCAGACTATCACTTCTGGTGAACTGTTGTCGGCCATTATGGTAGACCGCACCAACTTAACATTCAACGTGTTCCAAAGAAAGGGTGTTTCGAGTTTTTTAGTGGTGCAACAGGATATCGATGAATGCATGCTTAAAATTGCGAATATTAATCACATAAGCAAATAAATACGCTTAAAATTACATTATATTGAAACCATTATGGTTAGAACCTCCACATAGACTCCCCATCGCAGTCGCCATCCGTTACGCTCACTTTACGCGGCGCATAAAAGCTACTAAGAGGTCACGCGCTCTAATTGATTTTTTAGTATTTTTAGAGTCACCACCTAATTAATTAAGGAAAATTAGAAAACCGATTTTAAAAAGGTTTATCAAGCAAGAGAAAATCCATTTTGGACCAGAGCCTGAGGTGTGGGTGGTCGTGATCTCCTAGGAAAGGTTTAAGCACCTCAGTATTAAGATCCGTAGAATACGATTATCTACCATCTTCAATGTGATTAACTTATTTATTTGCTTAAGATGGTTTAGTTTTCCGCAAAAACGTCATTCTTTATCATAAATTCAAATTTCTAAGAAAAAGTCCCCATGGTGCGGGGTTTTGGGTTTGAAAATCCGTGATATGTTCAACTCACTTTATTTTCATTAAGATACACTCCTGGATTTCTCTCAAGTAGAGTCACCACTATTTTAGTCCTAATAAAAATGAGTTTAGTACTTATAGGCTTTATTACATATATAGGAAAGACAGTGTATCTCCTATTTTTTATACATACATATTGTATATATATATATATATATATATATATATATATATATATATATATATATATATATAAATGAAAGTTTTTATTTTTAATGTCACGACCAACTAGTGGGCCATGACGGGTACCCGAGTAACGCTACGAGCACCACTCATCATGCTAACTATCATACCTTACTGAACATATATATGAAATTTCTCAAATCACGACTTACTATGAATGATCACCAAATACCTCCCGAAACATATGTATAAACATAGGCCCATAAGGCTATAAAAATAATGTGAAAGACATACACTAAAGAGGTCACATAACATCTATTACCCACACATCAGTATCTACGAGCCTCTAACTGGAACACTGTGATCATAAGGACGGGACAGGACCCCGCCATGCCCCAATATATACACAAAAGAATATACCAAGTAGTGGCAACTCCGAGTAGTGGGAGTTCTCGTGTCTCTGGCGAGAACGCTCCTAGGAATCCGGTCCATCTCCCCTAGCTGTGGGCATGAACACGTACTATAAAAGAAAAGGACGTCGTACAAATAATGTATTAGTATGTAAGGCATGCATATCAAACATAATAAAGAAATGAGAGAACATAAAGTGAAGGGATAACTTGTACTGATGGCCTCTTAAGGCTGAATCATGCATGCTAGTTTATACATTAAATAACATCATAGCATATGTACATATATTATAAGCTGCCCAATCATATAGGTACGGTGTGATCATCATTGGTCCGCGTCGACGGATACTCATCTCAAGCCGCCCACTAGTGGTGTCTACCCGACATATAGGCACGGTGTAATCATCATTATAGCCGCCTACTACACTCGGTGGAGTGGTGTACTGCCGTACCAACTAGGCTCGGTGTATAATCATACATATACATAACATAAAGTATGCTGAGACAGTGAAAGCTACAACCTATCGGAGTGACGTAAGTCGGTAATGTCACGACCGAGCTACGGCCGACGGTATCCGGGCTAACCACCGAACACCCTCTTTCTACAACTCATCTACTCTCCCATAGCATATGCTCTAATCATAAGAATCTATTAACATTTGAAACATATTTACTT
>NW_026725020.1:0-5119 GCF_029784015.1 Lycium ferocissimum
CCCCTTTGGATTTTTTTGGGAAAAAAAACCTTAGAAAATAATATATCACACCCTTCGGAGTGGTTTTAGAAAATACGAATAATAAGATATCACACTCCGCCGGACGGTTTTGAAAAGTTTTATAAAAATACTTTACTCCCCGGAGGTTTTGAAAAGTTTTATAAAATATCACTTATCAGAAAGTCATTTATAGAAGTTCAAGGCAATTTGATTACATTCCGGCAAGTTACGGACGTTTGAGCATTTTTCCAACAAGATAGGAGTGATACTAGTTCAATTGACTGAATTAATAGTGCTCCATTTAGTAATTGGATTTCGATAGTGAACAGAATGACTTCGAGGCTCAAATTCAAGCCTAGTATACCTAGGACATGCCAAAGGAAGGAGAGGGATAGCTTTACATACCTTACGGATGCCTTACGCTTGCTTAAACTCAAGTTCCGTTTCGTCCGGGATCTGCAAATGGTCACCTTTACTTCAGCACTATTCATGAGAGTTAGCTTTTCAATATTGAGTTCATACTTGACTACCGAAATTTCGGCAGCATCTCCCCTATATATCTAACATCCCCGAGGATTAAACTCGGCTTAACAGACAACAACCAACCTAACAACGACATCAACAACACCAATAAACATTATAAAACACATATTCACATAAGTAGTCCTTCTTTCAACATAATACATCAACTTTCGTTCTAACTTTACACTTTTCATCCAATATCGATATTTTCATATTCATCCACTAATTCAAGACCTTTCAAAACACATTTCAATACATTTCACATTATTCTACAAAATGCACAAGTTTTCCATCAAACTATAATTCGTTCAAAACTTCCAACTTCCAACATAAACCATTTCTTCCATTTTTCGTCACAAAAGGTCCAACAACACAATTAGTACACTAGGTAAAATTAAGGCCATAGAAAAGGCACCATACAGCCACACACACAATGCCCTCACACGGCCACACACTTCGACACTATATTCTATGATTTTCATTCAATTATACATCACAACACTTAAAAATCTTCCACAACATGAAAAGAAAAAACACAACTTTGCCTTTTTCAAGGCCATAACTCACGGCCAAACACTACCCCATGCACACAAGGCCATGCAATCTCACAACACAATTTTCATAATTTTCATACAATTCTAATCACCATAACATATAAATTATTCCATAACTCAAAACACAAGAATCTTACCTTTTCTTGAATTTTCAACTTTCCGCAAACGGGGTTCTTTCTCCAAACCAATTATACTACGTCGTAGCACTCAAACTTCGTTAAGAATTCGCGAAGAACAAGATTTTTGGACCAAGGACAAGGCTCCAAGAATTTTTCTTTCTCTCTTCTTTTTTTCTTTTCTAATGCACTGGCTCCTCTTTTTTTTCTTTCTTGTTCTTTCTTTGATTTTCTTGAATCTTCTAAGGCCCTTATCCATTTATATAAATTTTGCACATGGAAAAATGGCTAAAATTTTCATGGGCTAGGCCATAAGTTGGCCGGCCACTTCCAATAAATTGGGCCCAATTTTTTTTTTTTGGCCCAATTACTTGGCTACTTAGCAACTTCATAAAACGAATTTCCAAAATTCGATTTTTGTCTTGGACCTTCCTCCGCACTTCCACGCCAATATTTTTCATGAGCAACACACACATGCATTAATTCAAATCAACATTTGACTTTATTCCATACAATTCAAGGTTATTTCCAAATTTTCAAATACGCGAAAATGCCGGATGTAACACATATAATATCATGCAAACATGTATCGTGTCCCGGCCCTCGGACAGGACTCGGTAGTCAAGTCATGCATAAATGTAATCATGTACCATATGTGCAGATGACGTGTCTGACTGCGGGGACCTCGTAATATGGAATCATATCTCGTCAAATCATATATCATGTATACATAACGTGTCTCGGCCCTCTACCGCGGTCTCGCGAATAGTAATCATGTGCCGTCACGGCCGCCATCCCCGTATCATCATATCATAATCATATACAATAACGTGTCCCGGCCCGCAAGTACGAAGTGGACTCGGTGAATAATGCAGAAGTGCGCACGAGAACATGTCCCGGCCCGGGCTGGGTGAAAGGAAAGACATATCATAGCTTGCACGAACGCAGTAAGCAAGTAAACATATGCATATAAGTCAGACTCAACGGACAAATCACGTAAATAGTCATAATACGTACCTTTCGGATGCCATGACGGATTATGTCCAAATCGAGTTTTTGAGACTATTCGTACGTAGCAAATATATCATGGGGCTTACAAAAGATTCGAATGATCGTTAGCACAACGGAACAATACAAACGACATATCATTTCAAGGAAATCTGACGATACTCAGATAATGATATATGATACGATATGATATGATATGATACACGCTATGATATGATATGATACGGCGCATGATATGTTATGACAAATAAGACACGACATGATATGAGTTCTATTCTCCATGCCTACGAAAAGAAAATGTTTTTTTTAAAGGAAAAAAAAAGGCATGCGTAGTATCCGACCAAGTGGCGTTTCACATGTACGGGTTACTCTCTACCTCATTATCCGTTCTATGATCCCATGATTTTTATATTCATGCTTTACGCTCATTCATTATGTCGTCAGACCCTCACATCACCAAGACATATTAAAATCGACCCCCTTTCTTCGGGGCCGCGTTCATGCCGCGCCTTGGTACACCAAAGGAGTTAGAAACATGGCAGAAGGTGTTCCCAATGATCATGAGCTCCATTTTCTGAGGCCGCCGAGTCGTTGTATACGTGTGTTATGGTATCCGATTATGTTAGAGACTTTGGACAGAGTCATGTATATAAGATGTCCGTTGTGAGCGGCTCTATAAGCCGTCGTATTGCTATTCATGATATTCATTTTGTACGGTCGTTAAGTTACGTTGATTTGAAAGATATATAAAAAATATGTTTTTTCAAAAAAATTCATTTACATTCAAGGATCGGTTAAGGGCCCGGTGTAGGACTACGAGTACTATGAACAGAGGGATTAGCCCTAATAGTACCAGCCCATCACACCCCTATGGACAGGCGTGACACCACTTAATAGAGTATGTTCTTCAACCCCACATCCCTCTTTTTTGTTCCATACTACCACACTCTATCCCTCTCACACGCCTACCTTCAAATTTTTATCCAAATAGTCCAGAGCTTTGTCTGTCGTCTCTTTGGAGGCTTTACTCCTCATGTTTCTTACTCTTTCTCTTTTTTCGACATTTTGGTTACCTTACCTTCCATCTATCACTTTTCTTTCTTTCCACATATCATTGTATTAAAAACTTTCCAAGCTTAACTTTCCGTAGTGAAACGGATCGACTTGCCTTATAACATTTATTGCCATTTTTTGTCACTTGGACTTGGGTCTCGTTCGCTTAATACACCTATATCGGAACATTGGTCACGTAACACACATATCTCTGCTAATATAGCTATGTATGGGATATCATGTGCATACCTATATATATAATTGCTACTATCTTGCTTACAAAATATTTCCAAACGCTATTCAACTTGCCCACATTTCTAGAGCGTGATGCACCTTCTTTCTCTTCTCGGTCCCTGTCCACACCTCGCCCCATGTGACCTTTAAGGTTTACCATCACTCCGTAGACTCTAATTTCTCTAGGCTACTCTAGCTTCTCATTCGACTCTCCGTGTCCGACTTTATAGGACTTTTAGTACACTTCGGGTGGGGTCACCCATCCTAAAATTTCTCTCACTCCAAAGACGCTTAACCTTGAAAACTCGATGAAATACGAGGCTTTAACGCTAGTACGATGGCGTCCACCTCACCGCATGACCTTCATCACATAATGCGGAGTAAGTTGAAGTCTTAACGCATTTCAAAACGTTCTCATAACACATCTCCTTCCGAATTAGAAAGGGTCTCTTTACTCTCTTCGACTCACAATTGCTATTTAGCCCTTTTTCAATCCTCCATATTCGCTTTTCACCTATGGATATGACTACTTTCCGTCCTAGACTTCCAGATTCCCAATGGTGGTGAACACACCTTGATCGTCGTTACTTATAAATACTTGGTTATCCCCCTTGGATTTCTGCTCGCCACTATTAAGTAACAATCACACAGCAAATACACATACATAGAAAATTCCAATAAGGACTCATATACCTGTAGCCGATCGGTCCCCCGAGTCTGATCTCGGTGGACTATAAGGTGAAGTGTACTCCTCATCGTTGTCCGCCCGCCATGCGTCCGGCTCCTCGTCGTCTCCCTCATCCGAGCCCAAGGGATATAGATAACCGCCGAACCTCGGTTTACCGACTTCCCGGGATAGGGGGGGAGTAATGTAACACTCACCGGCGGAGAGTCGGTCTGCGTAGCGCTCCACCATAGGAGCAGCGGGTGCGGTCTCGAATCTCCTCCTCCGGTGTCCCCGATGAATACTCGACGGACCGTGTTCATAGCCGGCCCCTCTCGGGGGGTCCTCCTTCCCCGGGAGTCAAAAACTCGGGAGGAATCGTCGGCCGGGTCCCCGAGGGATCGGTCTCGGTAGAATAACCGAGGCCTCTCTGCCGGGTCCCGGAGCACCGGGTCCTGAAGATACTCTAGGGGCCTTCTTAGCACCCCCACTATCCGAAGCTGACCTCTTCATCTCTTGCCAGTCTGTACTTACCTGAAGGAGAAGGTGTCAGAAGCGATGCTTTCCTGAACACGGCTACATCGCCATCTAAGACGAGAAGAAGGGTCACCGATTCCTAAATGCCCCGCGACCTCCGTTTATAAGTGTGACCGGCTTCACACCCATAAACAAGACTACATCGACACACGGTACGTAGACAATCCCTAGGACGAATCGCTCGATACCACTTTTGTCACGACCCAACCCCGCAGCCGGTGACTAGCGCCCGAGCCGGGCACTCGACACACCCGTTAACCGAATCATCATACAAATTACTTGTTATATCCCGTATTTTGTACGTTGGGATATTCCGAGCTAATTGTGATAAGTTAAGGACAAGACTATTTTGGGGTACGAGGTAGAGACTTGTAACCTCCGATCTCGTCTTAATGCCCAAGTTGTTTTAATTTTTTTTAAAAAAGGAAATT
>NW_026725021.1:0-4782 GCF_029784015.1 Lycium ferocissimum
CCCTAGTTTTTCCCCCTATAAAAACCCGTTCGGTTTCATTTTGGGGAGTTTTTTGACGGATCGAAAATCCCCCTAAAATTTAAGAGCCTCTAGCCGCCTAAATTCCCTTTTTTTTTAAGATTTTAATTTTTGGATATTGTCTAAAACACTAAATTCCTCTCTGTTTGCCCTTGATATTCGCGTGAACACGCAAGTTCGGATTTGGTGGTGTTCGAGTTAGATCGGAAGCTCAAACCCACTTCGCTGCACCCGAAGAAGGTAATTTCTCTTCCTTTAAACCATTGTGCTTATATTCAGGTCTACAAGCATGTCTATTTCATGTGGTGTTTAGATCAGCTCGCTTCAGTTTGTTTATGTGTTTGTTTCATTTCATGTCTGTTATGTGTTTGTTAATATTTGCGATTAACTGTTAAATTAATGGTTAGTTTCGTATCGTTAGCAGTTTTAACATTATAAGCCTGTTCTGTGTTAGTTTAATATAGTGTCATCTACTTATATGTTAGCTTAGTGGCTATTGTATGATTACTTTAGTGTAGCCCAATTTTCAGTTTGGTATTAGTTTTAATTAACGTTGTCGTGATTAGTCTTTAAGTATGTTATCAGTTCATATGTTAGTTTGGACTAAACTCAGTTTAAGTTTAATCATTTGTTTGCGTAAGCATGCCATTCATTTACTGTAAAAAATAGCATTAGAAATAACATAGCTGTCTATTTAAATTAGTTTAATCACTCGGGTAGATTATTCATCTCGTTTGGCTTGTCTATCCTCGTTCCCATTATAGGTTAGTAGCACGATTACGACTAACATCTAGTTACTATTGGGATTTAGCCTAGCATACCGGGATCGATTCTTAAGTTGTCTAATCTTGAATCTTTTGGTGTTTAACGCCACTACTAGTCTGATTCTTGTCATCACCACGCTTACAAAGTTACTTCGCCCCATAATTTGCTTAAAGTACCCATGTGGTTCCTTATTCATTGATTCGTCAATAGCGTAAGACCAGTCAAATATTCAGATATGGGTTTGGGTTCAATCATCAGGGTCTGTTCGGCTGGTAAAGATGAAATTGTTTGACTAAGTGTTTTAATACCTAAAGACTGATTTAAAGAGGTTGCTTGGTAGATGTCGCTTTGGTTTGTGAAAGTAGGTCGTCTTTCTAGGCTTTAATGTTCGTCGAATGTTCTTCGAGAACAACGGTACCGAGGTGGTTGGTGGATTAAAATTTGTGTGGATGGTTGCTTGTTTGGATTCCTTCTGAAGAACAAGCTTCCTCCCTTTCATTCTATTTATTTAAGTATTATTGAAGCTCCAGTTCTATTTGCTTGTTTACTCAAGGTCTGTTATCAATTTAGCATGAGTAATTCTCTGGTTTCTCTTTAGTTGTATGTAAAATATAAACCGTCATCTCCTTCAGCCCAAACTCGTCCCTATTTGGTTCATTTAGATCTGCCCTGTCATGGTTAGAACTAACTGATTTCTTGGAATGTCAGCATGTTTCATCTTCTAAAAAAAAAAAAACTGTTTTCGCTTGAATGTTTGGACCCTTCTATAGTATTGCAGCATTGTTCCCATGTCTTATCTTGTTGTGAATCTGATAGAAGATAAAATCATCTCTAATGGCCTTTATCATATGTTAGTAGTATTTTGGAAATTGGTATTTGAGAAGTCCAGGTTGGGGTTTAGGTATGCATATAGGGATTTCAGATTTGAGACAATTATTTGAATTCTGGGATATCTAATGTCTTAAACAATTATTTAGTAAGGGCTGTTGCTGTGCCCATGAAACTGGCGGATCTCCCATTTTGGGAGAAATTGATGCTACTCGATTGCTATTACACTTCATTCAATCACTGTTGCTTTGAAACATCTGCCACAATCAATAGAACAAACAAACAGGCTGCTGTAGTAAAAAAACAGAATCTGCCCATTCTAAGTTGTGGATCTTGCTAGTATACTGTGTGGACTGATGTAGTTTAATATTTTGAGTTGTTCTCGAATTCTATCCACGGGTCTGTTTTGAATTTCCATTATATATGTTTGGCCTTATTTATTGATTGCATACTAATCTTTTTCTTCCTTTCTATGCATGGCATCGCATACGAGTCCGAGGGACTCATCCCCTTCCGCATTCGGTGTTGAGCTAAAAGCCCAACGTGAACCATTCTCTCTCGAATCAGCTCATCCGCAAAAAAAAAAAAAAAAAAAAAAAAAATCTGGGCCGAGGCCCATAGCAGCAGCAACGACAGCAACGTCCCAAATGGGCCAAGCCCATTTGAACTTCTTTATGTTTCCACCATTTTATTATCTTTGTGTATTTGATTGTTTGACTAGCACTTCATCTTATTTTTATTTTTGCCTAGCTTGGAGGAATTATAGGAGAAATAGTATGGGTAGTTTTAGAAATAATGGGTAGTTAATTCAAAGGGGAAATTAATAGTTAATTCCATGAGCTTCGTTTCTTATGTTAAAATCATTTATATTATCTATAATATTTATCTTAAATTATTTATGTTATCTATAGTGTTTATTTTAAAATTATTTAAGTTATTTATAATATTTATCTTTACTAGTATCATTGATTTTCAATAACGAGAATACGTGCTTTGATTGATTTTCAATCATCTTAGAGATTTGAAATACCGTGGATATGCAAAATATATATTTAAGTATTGCAAATCTGATTTAATCACGCATTTTTAATCAAGCATAGTCAATAAAAGAGTAATAAAGGGAAAGGAGCTTATGCCCCTTTACAACACGTTTAAAGACATAAACCTAGGAGTTTCTACATCTCCATATTGATATAAATTTACATAAAATCCATATTTTACTAAAAGCTAATCATAAGCAAGTTATTATATTTTACGAACCTTGTTTTCAATAGCATTATTATATTTTTAGCAACATTTACAAGTTTTATTTAAAACCTTTTATATAAATTATTATATTTCCTATAAGTCTTTATTTTAGATGGCATTATTATAGTTAAAAGCCTTAACAATATATTTTAAGTCTTGTTTCAAGTATTCTTTTATGCAAACTATTATATTTTCTATAAGTCTCATTTTAAGATAACATTACTATTTTCATTTTAAGTTTTAACAACATTTATAAGTTCCATTTTAAAAGCATTTCCTTCATGCAAATTACTATATTTTCTATAAGTTAGTTTAGACGGCATTATTATATCTTCTTTTAAAACCTTAGCAACATTTACAAGCTATTTTCTTAAAATTTAAATGCTATGTTTGTGTCTTTATCCTTAATTAATTAACCTAAGTTTGGCCGAATAACCGTAGTTACGAATCCTAGAGGATGCCTAACCCCTTCCCCAGGATAATTAAAACCCCTTACCTAGAATTGAAATCAAGCAGATCATTAACGGAGGTATAGTTAGGTTTTACCTTAGTTAATAAAATAGGTGTCCTAATTCACCATTAAATTAATTAGGTGGCGACTCCTAAAATAAAGCAAAATAGAAATCTCCAATATGTTGTACCTATTTAGCCCGGTTTAAATGGGGTATAACACCTAGTAGATTGTTCCCCGTGGGATCACCCCACTATAGTTGGGTAAATTATATTGATACGACCGTGTACACTCTCTTTGAGGAGTGAATTTGGACGTTATCAATTTTGGCGCCGTTGCCGGGGAACAATTTGGCGTATTTGGGTTAGTATGAGATTTTAGCTTACTTGCTTTGATCCAAACTTGTGAAAATGTGTTTATGATTTTTTTTCTGTGTTTTGTGTTTAGTTTTTATTTTATTTTTACTTTTGTCTCTATGGCATCTTGGAATGAAAATAGTTTATGGTTGCAATCCATATTTTGATGACCCATGTCCATATTGGACTTCCACTTTGGCAAGATTGTGAAAATGCTCCTGGGAGAGAGATATGTGCACCGTCTCAATCCCAGATGGGAATATTTGTAATATATATGGTGGTCAACGTGGACATTGGGGTGATTGTCCCAATTTTGCTCCTCCCCCCCCCCCCCCCCCAAATTGTTCTAACGAAAATGCTAGTTGTGCTTTTGAGTTTGATAGGGACAATGACATGACAAGTGAAGGACAAAGTGCCGGATTTGAAGGCATCATGGCAATGCTCCAAACATACTTAGATCGGAAGCTAAGATGGAGGAAGAGCGAAACTGTCCAACAATCCATTTTAGAAAATGGAGAAGTTATGAAAAGAATGAATGATTCATTTGAGGATGCCAATTCCTCAATTGTCATGGAAGTGTCACCTCAAAAAGACTTGGTTGAAGAAGAGATTTCAAATTTGAAAGATGAGCCCGAAATTCTTGTGTCCACAATGAAAGTTGTGAAAGTGAAGAAGTGGTTCAACTGAAGAAGAGCAAAATCTTGGAAGAAGAAATCTCCGCTTCAAAAAAAAAAGTTGAGGAAATTTTGAAAAGCATAATGGGGAGGAATGAAAACTATGGGGAAAGTCTTGACCAAATTGTGGGAAGAAGTTCAACATGAAAATGATGAAACTATCCAAAAGGTATATCTCACCATGGATAGAATTTTACAAGAGTTGGGCGACTCTACAATGAAGAAAAAATTGACAAAATGGAAATTTTGGCCCAAGATTGCTAATGAATCAAGCTCAACAACTTGAAGCCTATGGAGATCACCCGTGAAGGCATTTCACGGATGATGGAAGAATTTCTAAAAAAGCATGTTGAGTAAAGTCAATAAGTGGATCTACTTGAAATTGCTATCCAAAAATTGGAGGCCGAATTGAATGCAAAGATTAAGATGTGATGCTCAATAT
>NW_026725022.1:0-69445 GCF_029784015.1 Lycium ferocissimum
ATAAATACAACCTTTATAACACATAAAACATGATCAAATCTTACCTTTCTTCTTCAACTCCCCAAATAGGCTAGGGTTTGCAATTGACACAACGAAGGGTCGGATGACTCGAACAACGCTTCCACCTTACTTAGGGACCTCAAATTAGTGGATTTGCATCAACAAAATACTTTTAGAAGGGATTGAATGAAAGTTGATTTTTCCTTCACTTGGCCGAGAACCCCTCTTGGTGTTCAACTTCTTGGTCTTTTTTTCTAAGTGTTGAAATGAGATGAGAATGAAGTAGTAGTCATCTTTTGAACTAAGGCAAGACTTATATAAGTGTCCCTTGGCCCACACCATGTGTTGGAGCAATAGAAATTGAACACAAATTGTGTGGGCCAATTTCAAATGACCCATGTGCCCAAGTGCAAGAAAATTGCATGATTTTCAAGTTCCATTAAATCTATTTTTGGTCCCAAATTTTCCTAATTGTTCCATACCAACAAATTCATGCACAAGTTATGTCTCAAAATAAAATCGAAGGTCAAAAGTCCCGACTTTGTTTCCCGGAATGGTTTTGTCCTTAACTTGTCATAATTAATCCAGATTGTTCCAATGTACAAAATACGGGTTCTAACATTTTCGAGGTGTAACATTCTTGGCACTTGTCTAACACCTCAATATCAATCTAAGGGACGTTATAACTCTTCTTCATAATCTCTTTAAGTCACCATTAACTCATTACTCATAAATTTCTTCCGATACTTATCAGAAGCTTTGCCTTCTCTTGGCAATCTTTCTCGTCTAACATCGAATGTCTTTGAAATCTTACTTAAGGTCATCAAACGCTACTTCTTACTTATCGAGACACCATATACTTTGTGTTCTTCATTATCCTATTCACTGTGCATCAACGGAAAATTTTTCGAGGTGTAACATTCTTCCCCCCTTAAGAATATTCATCCTCGAATGTTAAGCACTCCGAGATTCTACAAAAATTTCGCCAGAGTTTTCCCTATAATATCGCACTACCATCCTGTCACAACAGCCCATAATATCAATGCCTCACAGGGCCACAACATAACAGCAATATAATTTGGCCACACACGACCCAAATACATAAAAGGAAAACATGCATACCTTATAATATTGATGTTTCACCTTGGCCCTCTTTCGGGGGCTGAAATAAGTGCGGATATTTGGATCTCATGATTTATTTCGCTTCCCACGTCATCTCTTCTCGATTATTATTTCTCCACAAAACTTTAACTGAGGCCACTTCTTTATTTCTAAGCCTCCGTACTTGCCTATCTAATATGGCAATGTGTTTTTCATCATAAGCTAACTTTTCTGTTACTTGAACCTCATTTAATGGGACGATCCTAGTAGGATCTCCAACACATTTACGAAGCATCGAGACATGGAAAACTGGATGAACTGACTCCAAATCAGGAGGTAACTCTAATTCGTAAGCCACTTTGCCTACTTTGCGCACAACTTCATAAGGCCCAATATACCGGGGACTAAGTTTCCCCCTTTTGCCAAATCTCATAACGCCTTTCATTGGCGACACTTTCAAGAATACCCACTCTTTAACTTGGAACTCTAGGTCCCTTCGATGATTATCCGCATAGGACTTTTGACGACTTTGGGCTGCTAACAATCGATCTTGTATGAGCTTGACTTTCTCTATGGCCTGTTGGACCAAATCTGGCCCTATCAATTTAGCCTCTCCTGTTTCAAACCACCCAATCGGGGATCTACACTTTCGCCCATATAAGGCTTCATACGGTGCCATTTGAATGCTAGAATGATAACTATTATTATAAGCAAATTCAATGAGTGGCAAATGATCATCCCAATTCCCTCCGAAGTATATCATACATGCCCGTAACATATCCTCAAGAGTCTGAATGGTACGTTCAGCTTGTCCGTCAGTCTGTGGATAAAATGCCGTGCTAAGGCTCACTTGAGTCCCCAAACCCTCTTGGAAGGACTTCCAGAAATTAGTTGTAAACTGAGTGCCTCTATCAGAGATAATAGATACTGGAACACCATGAAGTCGCACTATCTCTTTAACATACAGCTTTGCATAATCCTCTGCTACATACGTCGAAAACGGGGTAAACCTGGCTGGCAAGAAATGAGCTGACTTGGTGAGTCTATCCACAATCACCCATATGGAATCATACTTACGTCGAGAACGGGGTAAACCTGTAATGAAGTCCATGTTAATCACTTCCGACTTCCAAGTTGGGATTTCTATAGCTTGCAACAATCCGCCCCGCTTTTGGTGCTCGATTTTCACTTGTTGACAATTGGGACATTAAGCTACAAATTCCGCTATATCTTTCTTCTTCCCATTCCATCAATACATGGATTTAATATCATTATACATTTTCCTTGCTCCGGGGTGGATAGAATAACGGGAACAATGAGGTTTTTTCAATATTTGATGGCACAAACCTGTCACATTAGGAACACATAACCTGCCTCGACGTCGGAGAACTCCGTCTCCTGTAATCTCAAATGATGACTCCTCTTTCTGAGGGAGTGTATCTCTGTACTGCACTAGCATGGGATCTTCGTATTGTCGCTCTTTCACTTCCACTACTAGCGACGAAACCGTTGAATTTCCGAATGGTGGTTCCCCGTCGCCCGAGTCCACTACTTGAACTCCTAGGCTAGCTTGCTTCTTTGGAGCTCACAAGTCATTTCTCTTTTCTCTGATTGTACATCACATAAGCTTCCCATAGATCTGCGGCTAAGAGCGTCAGCCACAACATTTGCTTTTTCGGGGTGATATAGAATATCAACGTCATAATCTTTTAACAATTCTAACTATCGTCGATGCCGCAAATTCAACTCTCTCTGCTTGAAGATATACTGAAGGCTCTTGTGATCTGTATAAATATCTACATGAATGCCATATAAATAATGTCTCTATATCTTTAATGCATGAATCACTGCAGCCAATTCAAGATCATGGGTTGGATAATTCTTTTCATGTTTTCTTAATTGCCTTGAAGCATAAGCAATTACCTTGCCATGTTGCATTAACACACAGCCTAGCCTAATGCCTGAAGCATCGCAATAAACAACATAGCCTTCCAATCCCTCTGGAAGTGTTAGGACTAGTGCAGAAGTCAATCTATCTTTTAGCTCTTGGAAACTATGTTCACAAGCATCTTTCCATTGAAACTTAGCTGATTTCTGGGTTAACTTTGTAAGTGGGGCAGAAATAGAAGAAAAACCTTCAACAAATCTCCGGTAATAACTTGTTAAGCCCAAAAAGCTACATACCTCCGTAGGAGTTGTAGGTCTTGGCCAAGTCTTTACGGCCTCAATCTTTTGTTTATCTACTCGAATTCCATCGGCTGAAACAATGTGCCCAAGAAATGTTACCGAGTTCAACCAAAACTCACATTTAGAAAATTTTGGAAATAACTCTCGAGCCTGGAGAACTCGAAGGACAGTGCGCAAATGATCCGCATGTTCTACCTTGGATCTAGAATACACCAAAATGTCGTCGATGAACACAATCACGAACAAATCTAGAAAAGGCCTGAACACATCATTCATTAAATCCATAAACACTGCCGGTACAATGGTTAACCCAAATGACATCACCCGGAACTCAAAATAGCCATATCTTGTTCTGAAAGCTGTCTTAGGGATATCCTTCCCCCTAACTCTCACTTGATGATACCCGGATCTCAAATCTATCTTGGAAAACCATTTGGCACCTTGTAATTGATCAAATAAGTCATCAATCCTTGGAAGAGGATATTTATTCTTGATCGTCACCTTATTTAATTGCCGATAGTCAATGCACATTCTCAAAGAGCCATCTTTCTTTCGGACAAACAATACGGGTGCTCCCCACGGGGATGAACTAGGCCTAATAAATCCCTTCTCAAGCAAGTCTTTCAATTGCTCCTTCAACTCTTTCAATTCTGCGGGAGCCATTCTATAAGGAGGATATAGGCCTAGTGTCTGGCAATACATCGATAGCAAAATCAATCTCCCGCTCGGGAGGAAGGCCTGGAAGCTCTTTCGAGAACACATCTGGAAATTCGTTCACTAAGGGAACTGACTGAAGAGTCGGCAGTTCAGCTTCTACATCTTGAACCCGCACTAGATGATAAATGCAACCTTTCGTAATCATTTTCCTTGCCTTTAGGTAGGAAATAAACCTACCCTTTGGTGATACCGTATTTTCTTTCCATTCTAAAACTGGTTCTCCCGGGAATTGGAAGCAAACCATTTTCATTCTACAATCGACATTGGCGTAGCAAGAAGCCAACCAATCCATGCCCATAATAACATCAAAGCCCACCATTTTTAACTCATGCAAGTCAATCACAGTACGGGGATCACAAATCACAATTACACAATTTCTATATACTCGGCTAGCTATTACCGATTCACCGACAGGTGTAGACACCTCAAAAGGTTTAATCGATTCCGGTTTGATTCTAAACCAACCCGCAATATATGGAGTAACATATGACAATGTGGAGCCAGGATCTATCAAAGCATATACATCATGAGAAAGTACCGATAATATACCTGTGACAACATCGAGGGAAGACTCAAGATCTTGGCGTCCAGCCAAAGCATAAATACGGTGCTGAGAACTGCTAGAAATGGGGGCTCTCCCCCTGCCTCTACCACGGCCGACTGGCGCGTGTAAACCTGGCCCCATAGGGCGCATAGATGCGGAAGATCCGACTACTGACCCTGAAGGCTGGGTCCTACCTCTGCCACTAACTGAGGGGCAATCTCGCATAATATGGCCTGGCCGACCACATGAATAGAAACCCTCGGAGCCCAATATGCACGGACCCCAATGTAACTTCCCACACTGGGAACATCGTGGCACGGGTGGCCTCGCCTGACCCGAATCACCTCTAAACTGGGATCCCGAAAAGCTCTGACTCGGCCCGGGATGAGTAGATCTATCAAATCTCTGGCCTGAATACCATGGAGGCGCACTAGCCATGGAATAGCCCGAATGTCTAGAAGACAGCTGTCTGTGCCCACCTCTATACTCATTCATCGGACCGGAAGATCTAGCCCTCTTGCTATGCCCTCTATCATGCTCGCTTCTTTGTTGTTGCAAGCTTTCTTCTAAATTTTGAGCATGGGCCTGGATACGTGCAATATTCATATTGTCTGAAAGGGACATTTTTAACATCTATCCATCAAGTGTAGCCCTAGGCCTTTCACAAACCTGTGTACTCGATCACCCATGTCAGCCACCATGGCTGAAGCATACCTAGCCAATGAATTGAAGCGGAGGCTATACTCTAGAGCACTCATGCTCCCTTGTCTCAAATTTAGGAACTTATCGGCTCTAGCTCGCCGAACTTCCGGAGGCAAATAATGTCAGAGAAATGCATCTACAAACTCTTGCCATACCGTGGGAGGTGCATTTCCTCCCCGTGCAGCCATCCAAACCGTGTACCAATGGACCGCAACATCCCTCAATCTATAGGACGCTAGCTCCACCGACTCTGTGTCTGAAGCGTGTATCAACCGAAGCGTCCTCAACATACCATCAATAAAGTTCTGAGGGTCCTCATCCGGCTTTGATCCAAAGAATTTCGGAGGGTTTAAACTAATAAAATCACGGGCTCTTGCACTAACAGCCCTATCACCTTGCCCTGAACTTGGCCTCTGAGTCTGGGCCGCAACCAATTGAGTCAGCAAATTAATGGCCTCTTTTACATCTTGGCCTGAAGCATCCGGCGGAGGAGCCGAGGTGCTTGGAGGGCGTGGGGCTGAGGCTCCCTCACGCTCCTCTAATATAGGCACTGATCGGGAAGACTGAGATTGAGCCGCACTTTGGGACTCACTTTCTTCTACTACCGGTGGCGGTGCTCTTTCAGCTCGCTTTTCTGCCACCGTCTTGCCCTTTTGGGCTGCTAAAGCCTTTCTCTTTACAGGCATTTCTGAAATACACAACACGTGATTAAGTAACAAGAAGGTCTTACATCATAGCTCTATCGCACGATTTCTTATGAAGAAAGAAGGTCATTCATTCCTAAAATGGCTGCAGCTTCTTGTTTATAAGTGTGGCGTGCAACACACTCATAACCAAGACTCTACTAGACACGGCTCGTAGACACACCCTAGGACCGAAGCGCTCGATACCACTTTTGTCACGACCCAACCTGAGGGTCGCGACGAGCACCCGGTGCTCGCCCACCCGGGCACCCCTTAACACACTTTACATCACCTTCTAGGAGAGCCACATAATTATATCATACTTTCCATTCATCGTCATTCTAATCTCATCGGGCAACAACATATCTATATCATCAATAACATATATGCCCACATAAATGTACATGCGCCGACAAGGCGATCAAAACAACATCCCAAAATATAGGCCGACAAGGCTGAACATATCTAACCATATACACAATTTCTACGAGCCTCTAAGAAGGGTACATCATATCATAACATAAGGGCGGGACAGGACTCCGCCGTGCCCATAAATATGTACACAAAAGAATCTATACGAAAAACTGCAGCTTCGAACAAAATGGAGCTCCGCTATGTAGTCCCTGAGAAAAATACAGCTATGGATCAAGTCTGTCTCCCTGGCCACCTGCGGCATGACGCAGCGTCCACAAACAAAAAGACGTCAGTACGAAGAATGTACTGAGTATGTTAGGCATGATCATTATCAATATGGAAGCTAATGGATAACATATGAAATATCACAAGATGGGAGATAATAGCATCATCATCATAGCACTTACCTGCTTTCCTTAGGGACGTTCCATTTCTATTGAGTATTCGCGTACATACATTCCTATTCTTGCTCATTTACCTTTCGTATCTATTTTCGTATTCGTATTCATAACTCCTTTCATGCTCATGCTCATATCATATACATAGCCCTTACTTGGCACTTACATGGTCTTAACATATCCGTACACTAATTGATGTCATATACATAGCATAGTCGTACTCATATAGATGTCATATACATAGCTTACTATAGAGCATACCCGACCCCGAAGGTTTGGTGTTTCACGTACCTGGCCCTACCAAGGCTCAGTGCCTGGCCCTACCAAGGCTCAAGGTTGTTCGTACCCAACTGCAGTGGTGCGCGCGTCGTCGTATATAGATATACATATTCATTATATTCTACCCGGCCGTATAAGCTCGGTGTTCACAATAGCCTCTCATGGGCACACATACATATTCGTCATATTTATCTTTAACCTTTTTACTGTCGTCATTCATTACTTTCTATTCTTAGAGTATTTCTCGTCATATAAGGAACTTCATACAATCGTATCATTTGAGCGTCGTAAGCTTAATAGCTTCTAGAGATAGGATCATTGGAGAGTATCATGAACTCGTAGGAAGATAACCATTTGGCCAAAGAACCTTGCCTTATGAAAGAAGGGTTAGCCTTACATACCTTTCCGTGCAACTATTCTATCACTTGTACGTTCTTCTTCAAGGATCACGTTCTACCTTCATTGAAGTGCGTACTCACATTAGATAATGGATAGCTTTAGCATTCATGACTAATTCTAGAGAAAATCGGACAACATCTCCTTTATTTACACGACTTCCTCCATATCATATATCAACTCCCAAACATGAACAATAACATTCACAATATCATCACAATAGCCTTTAATCAACCACATTACTCTTACTTCACACTTTACTTCAATTATCCACATTCATAGTCATAACTCGACAACACGTTTATTCACATACAATGTCGATTTCCATACTTTCAATACCATTTATAACATGATCATATTTATAATGTATCAAGAATCATAACTCATTCCAACATCTATTCAAAAGTGGCACTATTGCACATTTATGACCCATTTCTTATATCCTTTTGCAATCCAAGTGTTTCAACTTCTAAATACTTTAAACAACATGGAAACATCATAAAACTTACCTTGAAAGGTGTAGGAATGAACCTGGGGTGCAAATACCCCACTTGAGCAAAACCCTAGTTTTTCCTTCACTTGGATTCTTGCTTCGGATGAACTTTAATGGGTTTCTTATACTTGATTCTCTTGGTTTGATGAAGTTGAACACTAATTCTCTTAAAACCTTGTGGGAGAAATGTGGAGAGATGTTTTAGAGAGAAGGGGAGTGAAATGGAAATGAAATGAAATAAAACTTGGATCCCTTATTAAATACACAAATCTGTCCCGACCAGAATATACGGACCAACATACGGTCCGTATAATTTTCACGGACCGTATCTCTGGATAGTATATTTGGTCCAGTGAGGCATTCCATTCTGGGCTGAACCTACGGTTGGACATACGGTCCGTGTATTTTATACGGCCAGTATGTCTGGCCGTATAATGCCCAGTGGTTCTGATCTTGTTTTCGTCGACTCGTTTGATCTCCAATCCTTATGAAACCTTCTTGGCACTTGTCTAACACCTCAATACCAATCTAAGGGACATTATAACTCTTTTTCATAATCTCTTTAAGTCACCATTAACTCGTTACTCGTAAATTCCTTTCGATACTTATCGTAAGCTTTGCCTTCTCTTGGCAATCTTTCTCGTCTAACATCGAATGTCTTTGAAATCTTACTTAAGGTCATCAAACGCTACTTCTTACTTATCGAGACACCATATACTTCATGTTCTTCATTAGCCTATTCACTGTGCATCAATAGAAAATTTTTCGAGATGTAACAGTCGAGCACCAAAAGCCGGGCGGATTATTGCAAGCTATAGAAATTCCAACTTGGAAATGGGAAGTGATTAACATGGACTTCATTACAGTCTTACCCCGTTCTCGACGAAAGTATGATTCTATATGGGTGATTATGGATAGACTCACTAAGTCAGCTCATTTCTTGCCAGTCAGAATGACGTATGTAGCAGAAGACTATGCAAAGCTCTATGTTAAAGAGATAGTGCAACTTCATGGTGTTCCAGTATCTATTATCTCCGATAGAGGTACTCAGTTTACAGGTAATTTCTGAAAATCCCTCCAAGAGGGTTTGGGGACTTATGTGAGCCTTAGCACGACATTTCATCCACAGAATGATAGACAAGCAGAACGTACCATTCAGACTCTTGAGGATATGTTACGAGCATGTATGATAGATTTTAGAGGAAATTGGGATGATCATTTGCCACTCATCGAATTTGCTTATAATAATAGTTATCATTCTAGCATTCAAATGGCACCGTATGAAGCTTTATATGGGCGAAAGTGTAGATCCCCAATTGGGTGGTTTGAAACAGAGGAGGCTAAATTGATAGGGCCAGACTTGGTCCAACAAGCCATAGAGAAAGTAAAGCTCATACAAGATCGGTTGTTAGCGGCCCAAAGTCGTCAGAAGTCCTATGCGGATAATCGTTACAGGGACCTAGAGTTCCAAGTTAAAGATTGGGTATTCTTGAAAGTGTCGCCAATGAAAGGCGTTATGAGATTTGGCAAATTGGGTCTTATGAAGTTGTCCGCAAAGTAGGCAAAGTAGCTTGCGAATTAGACCTAACTCCTGATTTGGAGTCAATTCATCCAGTTTTCCATGTCTCGATACTTCGTAAATGTGTTGGAGATCCTACTAGGATCGTCCCAGTAAATGATGTTCAAGTAACAGAAAAGTTAGCTTATGATGAAAATCCCATTGCCATATTAGATAGGCAAGTACGGAGGCTTAGAAACAAAGAAGTGGCCTCAGTTAAAGTTTTGTGGAGAAATAATAATCGAGAAGAGATGACATGGGAAGCAAAAGAAATCATGAGATCCAAACATCCGCACTTATTTCATCCCCCGGAAGAGGGCCAAGATGAAACGTCAAGATCATAAGGTATGTATGTTTTCCTTTTATGCATTTGGGTCGTGTGTGGCCAAATTATATTGCTATTATGTTGTGGACCTGTGAGGCATTGATATTATGGGTTGTTGTGACAGGATGGTAGTGCCATATTTGTTACATTCCGTATTTTGTACCCTCGGGTAAGTCAAGGCAAGTGACACAAGTTGATGGCAAGCCACACATTGGCCTAGTTTAAGACACAAGTTGCTCATGGAAAATCTTAAAGTGGGAATATTACGAAAGGCCAGGGATAAAAAGGGAATGTCGCATAATGGCTCATGGAAATATGGAGAAAGGCTAGGGGCAAATTTGGAACTAAGGGAAATGATTTTCATGAATTAAAGGAAATTTGCTAGAAATTTCAAGAAAAGGGGCCACTTGGCCGTGGACCCCACTCCCAAAACTTGGCCAAATGAAATCAAGCCAAGCATAGGGGCAATATGTTTAATTATTATTGGAAGGGACTAAGTATATATATATGGGGAAAGATGATTTATTCATCTTATTTCTCAAGAGTTTTCAAGAGTTTGGAAAGCAAGAAAGAGAGAAAAAAAAACGGGGATGGCCATTCGGCCTTGAAGGAAACTGAAGAGAAAAAAAAAAAAAGAGAGAGAGTTTCCAACTTGTTTCTTCTAGCCAAACAATCCCTTGAAGGGTTCTTAGTTGGGTGAAGTGATTTGTGGAACAAGAAGAACTCATATTCATACAAGTTGCCAACTTGAGTCAAGTGAAGAAGTGAGGAAAAAGGTAAGGTTTAATTCTTTTCTTGTGTGTTATGGATGTTTGAGTATGTTGTGTGCATGAAAATGGATGAAATTCATGTGATGGAAGTGTGTGTGTGTGTGGCCGTGACCTACAAGGGCAATCCGTGTGTGTATGTGTTGTGTGTGTTATGTTGTATTGTGTTGTGTGTTGGTTGTTGTAATGTATGGAAAATATGGAAATCCGTGAAAAACATGCATATGGGGTGTTGGCCGAATGGTAGGTAGTGAAAGGGTGTGGTGAATTGATTTTATTTAGAATGACAATTGTTGTTATGGTAGGTTCCATGATGTAAGAATAAGGATTTAATGGTTTGGAGGGGTGAAAATTGGGTTGTTGTGATCGAATTTGAAAGAAGGAAATATGTTGTTGTTGAGTTATATTGAATTGTATGGAATTGTATTGAATTGCATTTAATAGAATTGAATAGAGTTGAAATGAATATAAGTGGCTTGTTGGAGATGAATTAGTAAGTAGAAAATGCGTTGGAATGGTCTCGTTGCATATATGAGAATTTTGGATTGAATATGGAAGTTGATGGAATTGTTGAATATTGGATATATAGCTTGGAATGCTCTTGGTTTATGTTTGAATGATCTTAAATTAGTATGTGAATATGAACATATTGATATTGGTTTGTAAGTGTAAAGTTGGATTTGGAGTTGTTGCATTATTTGAAAATAAGACTATTTGCGCTAGAATGCGTTTTTAGTCGATTGTTGATGTTGTTTATATTGTTGTTGGTATGGTTGTTGTTGTTTTGGCCGAGTGTGAATCTCGGGGATGTTATACGTATAGGGGAGATGCTGCCCAAATTTTGTTTATAGACAAGTATTGGTTGAGATTGACATCTTAAAGCTTTACCAATTAACATTTGGTAATTGTGACTAAATTGTAGATTTTGGCGAATTTGAAGCCGAAGTTTGGAGGCGTGTGCAAAGCGGAAAAGGTATGTAAAGGCCACCTCTCCTTCTCTTGGCATGTCCTAGTTATTATAGGTCGAAATCCGACCCTCGGGAAAAGTCCTACTCCTCGAAACGACACTTGAATTTATTCCTTTTTCATTCAGTAGAATTGAATCCATAGTTTACGCTTCAAGGTAAAGAAATGTTCAAACGTCCGTAACCTTTGTAAATGAAATCGGAATGTCTTGAAATCTTCGTGGATGACCCAATGGGACATGATGACCATGTTTTTATGTCGTTACCCGAGTCTCGGTGTATGTGCGTATTGGTTTCCATTACTTCTTTCATAGAAACTTTAAAATCTTATTTTTAGGTTTTCTCGTGGTGTTTCTATTCATTGATGGTCTCGCCTTATAATGATTGTTCCTTCAAGGTGAGACGGAGCGACCGTGGTTATTCCATAAGGTAATCGGGGGCTACCGACCTTACGTCCCTCCGATAGACACATGACTTTCTTTGGGTTCTCATTCATGCTGCTTATATGATATGTATATGACATGTATATGATATGTATATGAAAATGGGGAAATGTGGGAAAGGGACACATGTTGCGCTATAGACGCATTGCCACACAGTCGCTGGCGTAATTCCATCCCGGACGCGGGATGCCCGGACGCGGGACATATGTGGGCGAGCCGACGTATTTCGGCGCTATGACTTGTTCTATTTTCATATGTATATGACAAGAAATGTTTTGAAAAAAAATTATATAATAAGCAAGCATGACATTCGCCTGAGAGGCACTTACAGGTACAGGTTATCCTCTTATCTCGTTGTATGATCTATGGTTCCACATGTTGTTGTTGCTCATATATTACATGCTTCATTGTATTATTTTTCATGGCTTACATATTCGGTGCTCATCTTCGACCCCTTTTCTTCGGGCCGCGTCTCGTGCCACGCAGTAGACGGAGTTGACGGGTTCGACTCCTAGGAGCTCTTTCGGTACATCGAGAGGCGCTCCAGTTGTTCCGGAGCTTCTGTTTTGGGTACTACTTTTGTGTATATATATTTGGGCACAGCAAAGTCAGTTACTTGTAATTACATGTATCTTGTCTAGAGGCTCGTAGACAGATATGTACAGTCAGATGTTTCATAACCTAGTTGTCCTTGTCGCCGTGTAATATGTCAGTACAGCTGATTACTACTACTTGTTTACATGTATGCTATTAACGATAGTGGTTAGAAAAAAAAATGCTAGTGTTCATACGGCCCACTTAGTGATAAGAATAAGACGTATGATACGGGGGTGCCCGGTACAAGTATCGGGTACTCGTCGCGGCCCCTAGTTGGGTCGTGACAATATTATAGGGGAAACTCTGGCGAAATTTTCATAGAATTCCCGAATGCTTAACATTCGAGGACGAATGTTCTTAAGGGGGGAAGAATGTTACACCTCGAAAAAATTTCCGTTGATGCACAGTGAATAGGCTAATGAGGAGTACAAAGTATACGATGTTTCAATAAGTAAGAAATAGCATTTGATGATTTTAAATAAGATTTGAAAGACATTCGATGTTAGACGAGAAAGTTGCCAAGAGAAGGCCATGTATACGATAAGTATCGGAAAGGATTTATGAGTAGTAAGTTGATGACAACTTAATGATGTGTTGGGGAAGAGTTATAATGGACCTTAGATTTTTAATGAAGTGATAAACAAGTGCTAAGAAGGTTCTATAAGGATTGGAGATCAAACGAGATGACGGGATCGAACTTGGTGAATTGTGGGTTTCACGGCCTGGTTCCCCCAGCATTGTGTTCCACGGACCGTGGATGGGTCCATGGAACTGCCGGCGAGAGAAGACACGGCTGGTCATGAACCATGACCAGTTTCACGGCCAGCACTAGGTTCCATGGACCGTGGAACAGTCCGTGGAACTCCCGACGGGCTGAAGTGTTCTAAGTTTATAAATGTGATTCCAACTTCATTATTTCATGTCCAACACTTCTCCACTTCTCTCTAAAGTCTCTAGGGCATCATATATATTTCATGAACAAGAATCCAAAGGAGATCAAAGGTTCTTATCATCAAACCAAGTGAATCAAAGTAAGAAAACCCATTAAAGTTCATCAAAAACAAGGAATTCAAGTGAAGGAAAATCTAGGGTTTTGCTCAAGTGAGGTATATGCAACCAAGGTTCAATCCTACACCATCTAAGGTAAGTTTTATGATGTTTTCATGTTGTTTAAGGTATTTGTAAGTTGAAACACTTGGATTACAAGAGAATATAAGAAATGGGTCATGGATGTGTGAATAGTATCACTTTTGAGTAAATATTTGGAACGAGTTATGATTCTTGATGCTTTATGAATATAATCATGTTATAAATGATATTGAGAGTATGGAATCGACATTGTATGTGAATGAACGTATTGTCGAGATATGACTATGAATATGGATGAATTGAAGTGAATTATGAAATAAGAGTAATATAGTTGACTAGAGGCCATTGTGATGATATTGTGAATGTTATTATTGATGTTTGGGGAGATGATATATGATATGAGGGAAGTCGTATAAATAAAGGAGATGTTGTCCGATTTTCTCTAGAATTAGTCATGAATGCTAAGCTATCCATTCTCTAATATGAGTATGCACTTCAATGAAGGTAGAACGTGAGCCTTGAAGAAGAACGTACAAGTGATAAAATAGTTGCACAGAAAGATATGTAAGGCTAACCCTTCTTTCATAAGGCATGGTTCTTTGGACAAATGTTTATCTTCCTACGAGTTCATGATACTCTCCAATGATCCTATCTCTAGAAGCTATGTTATATCCCGTAATTTTGAACATTTGAATAAATTGAGATAAGTGCAACTTGTATGAGGTAGAACAATATTTTGATTTTAGCCAATAAATATGTTGTTCATGAAAATGTTAATGTGGAAATAGTGAGAAAGGCGAGGGGCGAAAATCGGAAATTTCAGAAATTAATTTCGGGAATTGCAAAATGAGATCCATAATCAATTGGGCCAAAAGAACAAAAGAAGGAAAAAATTGGCCCAAAAGAGAGGGTGGCCGGCCAAAGCCTTGGCCCAAGCCCTTATTTTCATTAATTTTCCATGTGATTAATATGTTGTAGTAATAGAAGTTTCAAGAGAAATAAAGAAAGAGAAGAGCAAAAAAAAAGGAGAAGAACAAGAACAAGCTTAACCATTCGGCCAAGAGGGAGAAAAAGAGAGACCAAGAATTGATCAATAAAAAATTATTTCCGCAAGTAAACCTACTAATTCAAGGGTGCTTATTAACGTGGAAGTGTTGTTGGAAGCGTTGGATTGCTCGTTTTCATCTTTGACCAACTTTAGGCAAATTGGGAAGTTGAAGAAGAAAGGTGAGTTTCAATCTTATTTTATGTGTTATAAGTGGTTCATATGTGTTGTAGTATGTTAAAAAGGAAGAAATTCATGATAGAAGTGGAGATGAAGTTGGGCCGTGCATGTGTTGAGTGGCCGTGTGTGTGTATGTAGTGTTATAAGTGATGAATTAACATTAGATAGCATGTTTTGATTGTTGTGGTGTGAAGAAAAGAATGGAAATCATTTATGAATGTTTGTATGGTGTTGGCCGAAAATGTCCCCTCTGTGTATTTGTGAATGAACTAATCGTCGTTAGTATTTTCGTCATCGTCGTTATGGATTTGATAAGGAAAAATGCAAGTTTGATGACTTAGAATAATGTTATGTTGGTTATGAGATGATTTGGAATTTTATGCGGATTTTATGTAATTTTTGCATTTATGAATACTGCATGTTTAGTGTGTGGTCTAATGGTGTAAATTATGAATTTGGAAGAAAATAATGGATTTGATGTTGTTTTCGGGTTTGGAGACAAATTCGGGTGAGTTGGAGCCTTATTTGGGTTGTTTGGAAAATTGTTGGATTGTTTAAAACGTTCTTGAATATTGTTTGAATGGCTTTGGACTAGTAGTCGAATGTATAAACGTTGATATTAGTTTGAACGTAAGTGGTCGAAATAAGTATATCATAAATGTTGTTGGAATATTATGAATGTGGTTAAAGTCGTGTAGAAAGGACTAGTAATGTTGGAATGCATTGTAAATTGATTATTGATGTTGTAGTTTTGTTGTTGGTTTGGTTGTTGTTGAAATTAGTCGAGTTGAAATCTCGGGGTTGGTGTATTTACAGGGGAAATGCTGCCGAAATTTCGGTAGAATTTAATGTTCGTTTGGAACTGAATTCCTAAAGGCTTATGGCTAATGTTAATATATTTGGCGTTATGTAGATCTTGGAGCATCCGAGAATTGAGACTTGTTTTGGCTTGCGAGCGGACGAGGTATGTAAGGCGTTATTTTTTCTTCTTTGGCATGTCGTAGTACTACTAGGCTATGACCTGAACCTCGGGGTTATTCCACTCTTGAAAATCCGAGCTCAGATATGTACTCTATTCGATCCTAATGACCTACTCCTTAATGTATTCAAACTAAGACTCTTAGGGCTTCAAATGAATGAATTTCAAAAGACTTATAGAGAATTTTGACTACAAAAAGGTCCCGAACTTCAAACGTCCGTAACTTTTGCATATGAGCTCGGATCGCCCCGAAATATAATAGGTAGCTTCATAAGACATAACATTCCCCTACCTCTCGTAGTCGGGCTCGTATGGGATCGGCACCCGTCCGTGGGGCCCGCAGCTTTTAGGATTTCCTTAATGACCTTTAAGAAAGATTTAGTATTATTTTCACCTTGATCTCCGAGCATGGATTCCCTATTTATTTGGTAAGTTTAGAATTCTAATTAGATGCATTCTAAATAAGGATTGTTACGCATATGACCTCGATATGTAATTGTGATTTCCAAAGTTTGTTTTGATATGTCCCCGAATGGCATTCAAAAGGAAGTTTGATTAGACTATGACCCTAATCTGTAAATAATAGTTTGTTTTGATTAATTTACTAAATTTTGGTGAATGTTTATGCTGCATATGATTTATGAAATTTGTACATTGTATATGATTCCTACGATTCTGCTCGTGCATATTATTGTTACCTCCTTCGCCGAGTCCCGGGCCGGTTATGTTCGTGCACACAATTTGAAGTATGATGAGATTCCGAAGTATGGTGAGCGTCTGAAATATGATCTGATTCTGATAGATGATATGATATGAAGTATGATGAGTTCTGATATGGTTCTGACATATGATATGATTCTGAGTTGTGATATGATACGGAGGATGTGATCGGAGATATACAAAACTTCCGAAGTATGATGAGTTGTGGCGCCCAAGGCAGGAGGGGCGACCACGTTCCGTCCGCCGGGTCCCATTATGGACCACGTATGACATATGTTTTTGATATATATGATTTATGTTCATAAAGTAAGCATGCTAACCCTCTGATTATTATACTTGTTCGTTGTGCTTCGTATATGATTTCGGTAAGTGATATGCGTATGATGTACTACGATTGTGATAAGCGATGATACAATACTCTGATTATGATACGATTTGGCTTATTGACATATGTATATGCATGACAAGCAGTTCAGGAAACGAATTATGTTTTTTTTTATTTCTATATTTATTTCTATAACCCTCATTCCGGTTTTGATTCTGCTTAATGTATTTCCCGCTTTACATACTCAGTACATATTCCGTACTGACCCCCTTTCTTCGGGGGCTGCGTTTCATGCCGCGCAGGTACAGGTACTCGCTTGGGTGAGCCGTTAGCTTAGGACTCCTAATCAGCTATTTTGGAGTGCTCCTTTGTCCGGAGCCCACGTTTGGTACAGACTCTTCTGTTATGTCTATATATATATATCTGCGTATGCTTATTCTGGGTACGGCGGGGCCCTGTCCCGTCATATGATTCTGCTATGACTCTTAGAGGCCTGTAGACGTGTACGTGGGTTGTGGGTAGCACTGTTCGGTTATGTTTGTGTTCTGTACTTTCCCAGATTGTATGTATAGTCTGTTTATATATATAGTTATGTATATGTACCACCGTGGTTGTTTTATATAAATATAAGTTCCTAATAAGTTACTAAGAACGGGTTGTGATTTGTAAAGGGTACGAGTGCCCAGCTCGGGCACTAGTCACGACCTACGGGGCTGGGTCGTGACAGAAGTGGTATCAGAGCGGTTAGTCCTCGGAATGTCTACAGGCCGTGTCTAGTAGAGTCCTGTTTATCGGTGTGTTGTGCACCACATCTATAAACAGGAGGCTACAGGACATTTAGGATATTATCCCCTCCTTCTGATCTTAGATAGTGCGATAGAGCTATATTATCAGGATGACTCCTCCCTAACAAATTGCTATGTTTTCAGCGATGCCTCCGAGGAAGGCGACAGCTGCCCAGAAGGGCAAGCTTACAGCAGCAGGGGAGACCAGTCGGGTCCAGAGAGTTACTAGGGCCCGTGCTCAGTTCGAGCCGGAGATTGCGCCCCCGTCGGCCAGTTCCGCCACCCCATCACCATCAGAGGGGCATAGAGCAGCAGCAGCTGCGGCACAGGAGGCGGCCCCACCGCCCGCCCCTGAGGTTCGAGTGCCCGAGCCTCCAGCTCCTCAGCTAGGGGCGGAGGACAGGGCTATGAGGGACGCTGTTCAGTTATTGACCAGACTGGTAGCAGGGCAGGTCCAGAGGCACGGAGCAGGGGATGACCGTGCGGATAGACGTGACGGTGAGAGGGCCCGTTATTTCTTGACCTGTAATCCGCCGGAGTTTTTCGGGTCAAAGCCCGAGGAGGACCCTCAGGAGTTCATCAGACAGATGCGGCGTACGCTGCGGCTTGTCAGGGCCTCTGAGACTGAGTCGGTGGAGTTGGCGTCGTATCGGCTGCACGACATAGCGCCTAAGCGGTATGAGTCATGGGAGCGTCCCGAGGTGAGGGTGCTCCCCCCCGTATGGGACGAGTTCGTGGAGGCCTTTCTTGGCCATTTTCTACCCCAAGAGACTAGACGAGCTTGGGTTCACGATTATACATTTACGGCGAGGACGGTAGGAGTGTTTGGAGTATACGCCTTGAGTTTGATTCTTTCGGCTGAGATACGCGCCTCATATTGTGGCGGATATGGATGACGGGGTGCACCGGTTTGTTGATGGGGGCTAGATGATTATTTGATAGGCACGGTGTATGGCGATGGCCTCCCGGCCGGCATGGATATTGCACGGGTACGAGCATATGCCCGGGCGTGGAGGACCGACACCGAGGGCCCGGCCGCCGGGAGTTATGACGAGGGGCCGGCCCGAGAGGGCTAGGTCGGCCGGGTACGGAGATTTTGGAGGCGGGCGGCCTCGGCGGCGCGCGAGCAGATATTCCTCCCAGCCAGCCCGGAGTACGCCCCCACGGTTCGCGGATAGGAGACCGGCTAGTACAGGGTATTCGGGAGCTGGTCAGAGCTCCAGAGCTTCAGGGCCGCAGAGGGACAGAGGTTCCGGCCAGTCGAGGCCACCTATACCTCGGTGTTCTCACTGCGGGGGATATCATCCGGGAGAGTGCTACCGTGCTACCGGTGCTTGTTTTGCTTGTGGCCGTCAGGGCCATGTTATAAGAGATTGCCCGTACAGAGGTGGTCCGGGTGGCGCAGCTCAGCTCACAGAGTCAGTTGCCGGTCCATCTTTTTCTTCTGTAGCGATGCGCCCCACGGGGCAGGATATGCCGGCACCAGCGGGCCGCGGCAGAGGTCGTGGCAGAGCCTCCAGTTCTAGCGGTCCTTCAAACCGCATATATGCTCTGACTAGCCGGCAGGACCAGGAGGCAGCACCAGATATGGATACAGGTATATGAGCCTTTATTATAATATTTTCGTGTATGTGCAATTCTCGTGTATGAATGTTATTAAACAGTGATAGGTAGAAATTCAAAAGCCGATAACTAAGTATGTATAAATAACGGCGGTCAAGGGGTGTCCGTCGCTATTGGGAACCCGGGAGGCTAAGACGAAGAATGGTTGTACCCATAGGTGACAGTGAATAGGTAGGATCGAGAGAGGGGTAAAATAGTAATTGTGTTATAAGGGCGTCCGGAAACCTGTCAAGACTTTACCTTACTTCCAATTTACGTGACGGAGGTCATGCGGTGAAGAGAACGTGATTACCCCGGCGTTAGAGCCTCGTATTTCATTGAAGATCTGAAGTTAAGCGTGCTAAAGTGAGGGAAATTCCAGGATGGGTGACCCCCTGGGAAGTTTCTGAAAGTCTCACAACTTTAGCCAAAAGAGCAAATGAGGAGCTAGAGTAGTCTAAAGGGACTTAGAATGTACTGAGTAGACAAAAATTTTAAGAGGTCGCGTGGGCCGGAGCGGACTAGACCGGGGAAAGCAAGAAGAGGCGTCACAGTTCTAGAGTTGGGGGTGGATTTGAGTAGTGTTTGAGGGATCTTTTGTGAGTGAGATATTAGCAATTATA
Organism: Lycium ferocissimum; assembly: GCF_029784015.1. Taxonomy (NCBI): domain Eukaryota; kingdom Viridiplantae; phylum Streptophyta; class Magnoliopsida; order Solanales; family Solanaceae; genus Lycium; species Lycium ferocissimum. Next base: position 19,918 of record NW_026725022.1, read on the forward strand.
TATGTGTACCGGCAGGCGCGTGATACTCCGTGCACGACCATGTTAGCGGGTGAACGTATTCCGGCAATCAACGTGACGGCATACGGGAGGTGTTAGTCGGACAGGATAACGAAATTTGATTGAAAAGAAAAATAACTGACACAAATGTTTCAAGCAAGCTGATGTTGTTTTCACGACAAGTTAAGCTTAGGAAGTGTTAATACAATAATATACGGACACAGGAAGAAGAATGAAAAGGGTAACGACACGGGAATTAAAATGTCGGAACAAAAGTGTTGCTTGACTGAGATTAGAAAATATGGATATGGGGCAAGTATAATCCAGTAATGATAAGTACACCCCAAAAGGGGGGAAGTGGGTACGAGAAATACAACTGTTGAATAGAGACAATCGACACTACAAGATGTTGGATACGGATACTCGAGCCACAGGTAAAGTTCCTTGCCGAGACGAGTTCATAAGATGCAAGCCAGTAAAGGAAGGGATAATAGAAGCGTTTGAATTAAAGACAAAGAAGTAATCCGAGAAAATGCGTTTGGAGCGTTATAAATCGGGTATAAGATGGTGGCGAGATGATTAGAAGTTGGATCAAAATAGTTGATTGATGTGCTCAAAAGAGGGCGTAACAAGATTCGACAAGGAGAAGGAGTCAAACTCGAGATATGTCTTGGGCCTTGTTACATTGTTATTAGGTGAGAATGTTGTGCACTCCTTTTAAAGTATTGTGACGAAATAATAACGGAAAGAAGATGACTTGAGAAGCTAAAGAGGAAATGAAAGAGGAACACCATCGGTAAATAAGATTGTATATTATGACAACAAAGAAAACCCCCGAGATACTCATCCAATTTTATAAGACTAGTTGAACATTCGAGGACGAATGTTTTAAAGGGGGGAAGGATGTTATATCCCGAGTAATTTTGAACATTTGAAAAATTTGAAATAAATTGCGACTTGTAAGAAATAATATGTTTGATTTTATTTCATAGGTGTGTTGTTAATGAAAATGTTAATGTGGAAATGGTGAGAAAGGCGAGGGCGAAAATCGGAAATTTCGGAAATTAATTTCGGGAATTGCAAAACGAGATCCAATCAATTGGGCCAAAAGAACAAAAGAAGGAAAAATTGGCCCAAAAAGAAAGGGTGGCCGGCCAAAGCCTTGGCCCAAGCCCTTACTTTTATTAATTTTCCATGTGACTAATATGTTGTATTAATAGAAGTTTCAAGAGAAATAAAGAAAGAGAAGAGCCAAAAAAAAAAAAGAGAAGAGAAAGAACAAGCATAACCATTCGGCCAAGAGGGAGAAAAGAGAGACCAAGAATTGATCAAGAAAAAAATTATTTCCGCAAGCAAACCTACTAATTCAAGGGTGCTTATTAACGTGGAAGTGTTGTTGGAAGCGTTGGATTGCTCGTTTTCATCTTTGACCAACCTTAGGCAAATTGGGAAGTTGAAGAAGAAAGGTAAGTTTTGATTTTGTTTTAGGTGTTATGAATGGTTTATATGTGTTGTAGCATGTTAAAAAGGAAGAAATTCATGATAGAAACCAAGTTGAAGATGAGGCCGTGTATATGGGTTGGTCGTGTGTGTGTATATCATGTTATAAGCAATGTATTAATTGTAGATAGCATGTTTTGATTGTTGTGGTGTGAAGAAAAGAATGAAAATCATTTATGAATGTTTGGGGTGTTGGCCGAAAAGGTTCCCCTTTGTGTATTTGAGAATGAACAATCGTCGTTAGTATTTTCGTTATCGTCGTTATGAATTTATGATGAAAAATGCAAGTATAATGACCCAAAATAATGTTAGGTTGGTTATGAGATGATTTGGTTTATGTGAATTTTATGTAATTTTTGTATTTGTGAGTATGGCATGTTTAGTGTGTGGTCTAATGGTGTAAATCATGAATTTGGAAGAGAATAATGGATTTGATGTTGTTTTCGGGTTTGGAGACAAATTCGGGTGAGTTGGAGCCTTATTTGGGTTGTGTGGAAAATTGTTTGGATTGTTTAAAACGTTCTTGAATATTGTTTGAATGGTTTTGGATTAGTAATCGAATGTATAAACGTTGATATTAGTTTGAACGTAAGTGGTCGAAATAAGTATATCATGAATGTTGTTGGAATATTATGAATGTGGTTAAAGTCGTGTAGAAAGGACTATTAATGTTGGAATGTATTGTGAATTGATTATTGATATTATAGTTTGGTTGTTGGTTTGGTTGTTGTTGAAATTAGCCGAGTTGAAATCTCGGGGTTGGTGTATTTACAGGGGAAATGCCGCCGAAATTTCGGTAGTATTTAATGTTCGTTTGGAATTGAATTCCTAAAGGCTTATGGCTAATGTTAATATATTTGGCGTTATGTAGATCTTGGCGTATCCGAGAGTTGAGACTTGTTTTAGCTTGCGAGCGGACGAGGTATGTAAGGCGTTACTTTCCCTTCTTTGGCATGTCGTAGTACTACTAGGCTATGACCCGAACCTCGGGGTAATTCCACTCGTAGAATCCGAGCCTAGATGCATATTTTAATCGTTCCTAAAGACTTACTCTTTGATGTAACCAAACTAAGGTTCTCATGTTTTTAAAAGATTGAATTTCAAAAGTCTTATAAGGAATTTTGTCATTAAAAGGTTCCGAATTTCAAACGCCCGTAACTTTTGCATACGAGCTCGAAACGCCCCGAACATAATAGGTAACTTCATAAGACATAACATTCCCCTACCTCTCGTAGTCGGGCTCGGATGGGATCGGCACCCGTCCGTGGGGCCCGCGGCTTTCTAGGATTTTCCTTAATGACCTTTAAGAAAGATTTAGTAATATTTTCACCTTGATCTCCGAGCATGGATTCCCTATTTATTTGGTAAGTTTAGAATTCTAATTAGATGCCTGTTAAATAAGGATTGTTACGCATATGACCTCGATATGTAATTGTGATTTCCAAAGTTTGTTTGATATGTCCCCGAATGGCATTCAAAAGGAAGTTTGATTAGACTATGACCCTAATCTGTAAATAATAGTTTGTTCTGATTAATTTACTAAATTTTGGTGAATGTTTATCTTGCATATGATTTATGAAATTTGTACATTGTATATGATTCCTACGATTCTGCTCGTGCATATTATTGTTACTTCCTTCGCCGAGTCCCGGGCCGGTTATGTTCGTGCGCACAATTTGAAGTATGATGAGATTCCGAAGTATGATGAGCGTCTGAAATATGATCTGATTCTGATAGATGATATGATATGAAGTATGATGAGTTCTGATATGGTTCTGACATATGATATGATTCTGAGTTATGATATGATACGGAGGATGTGATCGGAGATATACAAAACTTCCGAAGTATGATGAGTTGTGGCGCCCAAGGCAGGAGGGGCGACCACGTTCCGTCCGCCGGGTCCCATTATGGACCACATATGACATATGTTTTTGATATATATGATTTATGTTCATAAAGTAAGCATGCTAACCCTCTGATTATTATACTTGTTCGTTGTGCTTCGTATATGATTTCCGGTAAGTGATATGCGTATGATGTACTCTGATTGTGATAAGCGATGATACAATACTCTGATTATGATACGATTTGGCTTATTGACATATGTATATGCATGACAAGCAGTTCAAGAAACGAATTATGTTTTTTCGATTTCTATACTTATTTCTATAACCCTCATTCCGGTTTTGATTCTATTTTTTAATGTATTCCCCGATTTACATACTCGTACACATTCCGTACCGACCCCTTTCTTTGGGGCTGCGTTTCATGTCGCGCAGGTACAGGTACTCGCTTGGGTGAGCCGTCAGCTTAGGACTCCTAATCAGCTATTTTGGAGTGCTCCTTTGTCCGGAGCCCACGTTTGGTACAGACTCTTCTGTTATGTCTATATATATATATCTGCGTATGCTTATTCTGGGTACGGCGGGGCCCTGTCCCGTCATATGATTCTGCTATGACTCTTAGAGGCCCGGACATGTACGTGGATTGTGGGTAGCCTTCGTTCGGTTATGTTTGTGTTCGTACTTTCCCATTGTATGTATAGTACGTTTTATATATATAGTTATGTATATGTACCACCGTGGTTGTTTTATATAAATATAAGTTCCTAATAAGTCACTAAGAACGGGTTGTGATTTGTAAAGGGTACGAGTTCCCAGCTCGGGCACTAGTCACGACCTACGGGGCTGGGTCGTGACAAGCTATTAAGCTTATGATGCTCAAATGATACGATTGTACTAAGCCCCTTAGACGACGAGTAATACTCTAAGGATAGAATGTAATGAATGACGATAGTAAAAAGGCTAAAGATAGATATGAGCTTCTATGTATGTGTGCCCATGAGAGGCTATTGTGAACCCCGAGCTTATATGGCCAGGTAGAATATAATGAATATGTATATATGTATATCTATATATGACGATGCGCGCGCACCACTGCAGTTGGGTACGAACAACCCTGAGCCTTGGTAGGGCCAGTTACGTGAAACACCGAACCTTCGTGGTCGGGTATGCTATGTAAATGTTATGTATATGACACCAATATGAGTATGATTATGCTATGTATATGACATCAATATGAGTACGATTAAGCTATGTATATGACATCAATAAGAGTACGAATATGTTAAGACTATGTAAGTGCCAAGTAAGGGCTATGTATATGCAATGTATAGGATCTGAGCATGAGTGTGAAAGGAAATATGAATACGAATATGGAAATGGATACGAAAGGTAAATGAGTACGGATATGAATGTATGTACGCGAATATGAAATAGAAATGGAACGTCCCTATGGAAAGCAAGTAAGTGCTATGATGATGATGCTATTATCTCTCATCCTATGTTATTTCACACGTATCGATTATGCTTACACATTGATATTGATCATGCTTTACATACTCAGTACATTCTTCGTACTGACGTCCTTTTGTTTGTGGACGCTGCTTCATGCCCGCAGTGGGTGGAGTACAGTACTTGAACCATAGCTGTATTTTCTCAGGGACTACATAGCGGAGCTCCACTTCATTCGAGCTACAACTTTTGGTATAGATTCTTTTGTGTATATATTCATGGGCACGGCGGGGTCCTGTCCCGCCCATATGTTATGATATGACGTACCCTTCTTAGAGGCTCGTAGACATGTGTATATGGTTAGATATGTTCGGCCTTGTCGGCCTATATTTTGGGATATTATTTTGATAGCCTTGTCGGCTTATGTACATTTATATGGGCATAGTGTTAATGATGATATAGATGTGTGTTGCCCGTTGTGGCTAGAATGATGATGAATGAAAAGCATGATTCAGTATGTGGCTCGCCTAGATATGATGTGAAAGTATGTTAAGGGGTGCTCGGGTGGGATAGCACCGGGTGCTCGTCGCGGCCCTCCGGTTGGGTCGTGACATCTTCACAGCCTCAATTTTCTGGGCATCCACTCTAATGCCTTCCTCTGAAATAATATGACCCAGAAAATCCACAGAGTTCAACCGGAACTCACACTTAGAAAACTTGGCATACCACTCTTTACCTCGAAGAATTCCAAGCACTGTCCGTAGATATTCTGCATGATCGGCCTCCGATGGCGAATAAACTAGAATATCATCTATGAACATAATCACGAACAAATCTAGAAAGGTCCTGAATACGCGATTCATTTAATCCATGAATACAGCTGGGGCATTAGTTAGCCATAACGACATAACACGAAACTCATAGTGGCCATATCTAGTCCTGAATTCCATCTTCAGAATGTCCTCTGCCTTGACCCTGACCTGGTAATATCCTGATCTCAAGTCTATCTTCGAGGAATATTTAGTGCCTTCTAACTGATCGAATAAATCATCAATCCTCGGGAGCGGATACTTATTCTTTACAGTTACCTTATTCAATTGCCTATAATCAATACACATTCACAAAGTGTCACACCCCAACTTTCGATAGGGCATGATGGGCACCCGACCCTTACTTAGGGCCGAGCGAACCCGTAGATTCTCGTGATACTCATAATCATACAGGGCCCTTAAATCATGAAATGAGTGTATGAAGTAAGCTTTTCAAAAGAAAACATGCTTTTCGTCTTTCTCAAATAAAGGAAAATCTGTATACATATGAAGCTTGTAACATAATGCATAAGGACACATCGGCTAACAGAGCCGCTTACAAGACTGACATGTTCTATACATGACTCTGTCTGCAAAGTCTCTAACATAACTCAAGATACCATAGCATAGATACCGACTCGGCGCAGAAGACTCCGGGAGGAAATGGAGCTCGCCAATCCAGCTGAAACATCTTCTACTAATATTCTCTACTCATTTGTATACACCTGCGTGGCATGAAACGCAGCCCCCGGAGAAAGGGGGTCAGTACGGAATATGTACTGAGCATGTAAAGCATCATACTGAAATAAGGAGTATAGAAAGTCATGAGGCTTGCCTCTGAAACATAAATCATGCATGTCAATATCATATCCAATTCGTTATGGGACTTAGAAACATAAGTAAATGATCATCATGTACATATGCATGTTTAACGTGTCCCGGCCCTCCAGTGAGGGACTCGGTAAATAAGATCATCATATACATGTCATCATATCATCATGTCATCATATATATATACCGTACCCGGCCCTCTAGTAAGGGACTCGGTGAAGTAATCATATATATACCGTACCCGGCCCTCTAGTGAGGGACTCGGTGAAGTAATCATATATATACCGTACCCGGCCCTCTAGTGAGGGACTCGGTGAAGTAATCATATATATACCGTACCCGGCCCTCTAGCGAGGGACTCGGTGAATGAGATCATGTCTCCATCATGTATATCATACTCGGCCCATCCTGTGGGCTGGCGCCATCATCATATCATCATATATGTATACCGTACCCGGCCCTCTAGTGAGGGACTCGGTGAACAATGTAGTGAAACTGTGCACGAAGGCATACCCGGCCCGGGACTCGGTGAAAGATGTAGTAACAGTATGCACGAGCGGAGTAGTGAGAAACCATATGCATGTAAACCATCTTTTAGGACTCAATAGATAAGTAGGCAAATCAACGCTCGAGTATCCGAATAATAGTCACACTTAGGGCTCTTGAAATATCATTACGAAATATGTCACATAACGTCTCAGGGATCATAAACATGTATCAAGCCAATCCGAGCCCGCCTATGAAAGTTACGGGCATTATTCATTATAGAATTCTCTACGAACATATTATAGCAATCCGAGACCATATATGAAAGTTAGGGACATTATACGTTATAGAACACTTTAGGAATAAAAACTCTTTATGCAACATTCATTATCCAGACATACAGATGACTCGAGGACAACAGCTCGACTACATTAGGAGTGCGGATATCAAGAAGTGAATAAGAATCGTAGACACGCTCGGATCTTAAGAGTAGAGTTACCCCAAGGCTCGTATCGTAGCATACTTACATCTAGGACATGCCAAAAGAAAGAAAGGATAAGCTTTAAATACCTCGTCCGCTTCCTAAGCTAATCCGAACTTAAGTCTCGGCTTCTCAAAACGCATTCTAACGTTAGTAACTCTTTTCTGCATAATTCGACAACACTCCATTTATATTCATATCAACCACATACAATCAAGCCAACATCAATGCTCACACATTCACGTGCTAATCCGAAACCATTCAAACAAAACTCAAGAACACTTCGGACAATCCACACAATATTCAAAATAGCCCGTCTCATATACAATGCAACCCGAAACCTTCCAAGTTCAAGAAAACAACAACAACACATTCCTCTCTTCCAAATTCATAAGCTATACCAACAACCACACGTTAACAACATCATTCTCATAAAAACAAGAAATTATATCAAAATCACGTTAGCTTCCAAAACAGCCCACAACGATTACAACTTCAATTTGAACCATCAAACCTTCATTTTCGTCATAGAATCTACAACAACAACAACCAAAAAATACTAAGCGAATTTAGTTCATTCCTTCTATACCAAAGCAGCCCCCATTCGGCTACAACACCAACACACATGACTTTATGAATTTTATCCATTTCTACATACTACAACACGCACAAACCATCCATAACACATGTAAAGGAGGATTGAATCTTACCTTTGCCACTTAACTCCTCCTCGGCTGTAGTTTGTGCCTTGCAAAAATGAATGCTTTGCTTGCTCTAACTACTACTCCACGTTAATAAGGGCCTTCCAATTGGTTGAAATGCTAGAAGAAAATTATTTGTTGATCAATTCTCATGGACCTCAAGTTCGTCCATAGCCATGGCCGAATACCTTCTCCATGTTTCTCCAACTTTCTTGAGTTGTAAAGATGAATAATCTGTCTTGCTTGGTCATGACTTATCTATATATATATAGAGATACATGTCCCATATAAAGTGGACACATGCCCCCCCCCCTCTCATGGCTTGACTCAATCAAAATTGGCCAAGCCATGGGTGGGGCCCACATAGCCACACGGCCACAAGTGGCCATTTCATGAAAAATAATTAACTTCCAATAATTAACTTCTAACCCCCAATCTTTCTTAATATTCCTTACCAATAAAATTATAAGCAACTTGTACCTTAAAACAAAATCGGAGGTACCTCGTATTCCACAATAGTCTTGTCCTTAACTTATCACGATTAACTCGAAATATCCCAACGTACAAATTACGGGATATAACATCCTCCCCCCCTTTTAAACATTCGTCCTCGAATGTTAAACTAGTCTTACAGGGTCTTATAAGCACTTCGGGGGAGTTCCTTTTATAGCTATCACATGCAGCTCATTCATCAATCAACATAACCAATTAAGGAGTTTAGATTACCTGTAGACATAGGAAATAAGTGGGGATACTTATTCTTCATCCCCTCTTCGGCTTCCCAGGTCATCTCCTCCCTGTTATTGTTCCGCCACCATACCTTAACGGAAGCTATGTTTTTAGTACGTAACTTTCTCGCCTGACGATCCAGTATGGCTATAGGCTGCTCCTCTAACTTCTCTGTCGCCTGGATATCATCTATGATAAATACTCTGGAAGTATCGCCAATGCATTTGCGAAGTATAGACACGTGGAATACCGGATGCACTGCCTCCAATTCAGTTGGTAGGTCTCACTCGGAGGCAACCTGGCCTATTCCACGGACAATCTCATAAGGCCCGATGTGTCTCGGGCTTAGCTTTCCCTTTCTGCCGAACCTCATAGCACCCTTCATGGGTGACACTTCCAGAAATACCCAATCGCCAATCTGGAACTCTAAGCGTCGACATCGATTATCTGCATATGATTTCTGTCAACTCTGAGCTGCTATTAACCTTTAGACCAAAATTTTCCGTACCAAACCTTGCCCAACTTTCCTTTAAAGCCTCGGAAGCTTAATCCCTTAGTTCACTGGTCTCCCAAATCTCCGCATGGCCTGCTACGCCAACTCGGACTCTTATAATCGTAGCACAAGTACCTATGATCTTGCATCCTCTCGACAATAACTCCAATGTCGGTAATTGAATAGCTGTTACCCAACGAATCTCAGTGCACAGGAATTACGGGTGTAACATCTTCGATTATTAGTTGCTTAATCAGACCTTGGAACATAGGTTAGTCTCTTCTCATTCTTCCTTAACTCCTTTATTGCCTGCAATCAGCTTCTTTCACTTCTTTGCCCTCATGTACTTGATCGGAATTTAACTAGTATCTCGCTCTCGCTCTGGTTTTTGTCTCCATTATTGTAGTCTTGACTTATCATGCCATAACTATCCATCGTCCTACAGTATTCTCTTTTTCTTGTTCCTTGTTCCCTTGTTAGTGGGCAACTACCTTACTCGTATACGGCGCACTCTTTGCGTTTATCTCTTCAGTACCATCTCGGCTATCCTTCTTATACCCGTTACTCTTAGACATACACTGCATTGACTCCCTGTAGTTCAGTAGTTCGGGTTCCGTTCTTTTACATCTTTGTCACTATCCCTCTTAATCATACATTCTAAATATTTATCCAACAAGACCTTATCGCTGGTGGGCATAGTAGCTGTGTTTCTTAAATTATTCATCCTGGTTCCTTTCCGAGGCCAGTCATGTCAATATCGCAAAATAGGTATATACGTAATGCTTCCTCGCCGTTTATCATCCTTCGCAGTCCAGTTACACTTCATAGCTTCACATTGATGGTTCATACGATTCCATAGCATATGCCCTTATGCTTAGAATAATCAATGGTCCATAAACTATTCTATAATATCCGGTGAACTCTTTCGTTCAAAAATTTCCAAACTACCAATCGTTATTCCTCCTTTTTTTTTTTTTGCACTTATCATTATCATCCCGAGTGTCCCTTTGGGTTCGTCATCCTTTTCTAGCACCCTTTGTACATTCAGCTTGAAGATCTTTCTCGCTCTTTTCGTTACCCTTTAGGGTACATCGCCGACGGGAGCTTCAAATCACGATCTGAAAACATCGTAGTTCATCTTGACGCGAAGTTCTTTCTTGAGTTATCTTCCATACTTCTTCTCTATGTCTACCTCATGGTACATTTATCGCCAATTCGTTCTACTTCTTTTTGATACTTTCCTGATATGCCGATATATGTCGAACTCTGGCTCCGAGCTAATAAATTTCCCTTTCTGGACTTTAGGAACGTCATAATTCCTTCCAAGCCCAATATGTTTTTCCCCCCTTTAAGGGTGTACTTATACTATTATCCGATTATACTTTGCCCTATGTCCGTATTTCCAATCTCAATTAGGCGGCACTTTTATTCCGACATTTTGATTCCCTTACCTTCCATCTACTCAGTTTCTTTCTTTTCCAAATATCGTTGTACTAGAACTTTCCAAGCTTAACCTGTAGTGAAAACAGCATCAGCTTGCCTTGTAACATTTGTGCCATTTATATATTTTTTTTTCTCACTTGCACTTCGTTACCCTGTCCGATTAATGCCTTCCATATACCGCCACGTTGGTGGCCGGAATACACATATCCACTGATATATCCATGTATGGGATATCAGGTGCATACCTATATACATATATAATTTTTACTATCTTACTTACAAAATATTTCAAACGCTATTCAACTTACCCTGCTTCTAGAGCCGTGATGCACCGTCTTTCTCTTCACTGGTTCAGTCTGCCTCGTCTTACGTGGCCTCTTAAGGTTTCCGCCCACTCTGTATACTCTAATTTCCCTTAGGCCACTCTAGCTTCCCCTTTGGTTCTCCTGTGTCTGACTTTATAGGACTTTTAGTACACTTCCCAGGGGGTCACCTATCCTAAAATCTCTCTCACTCCAGCACGCTTAACCTTGAAACTCTGATGAAATACGATGCTTTAATACTAGTATGATAGCGTCCACCTCACCGCATGACCTTCATCACATAATCTGGAGTAAGTTGAAGTATTAACAGATTTCGAAATGCCCTCATAACACATCTCCCTTCGAATTAGAAAGGGTCTCTTACTCTTCTGACTCCACAATTACTATTTCAGCCCCTTTTCAATCCTCAATATTCACTTTTCACCTATGAATAGGACTACTTTCCATCCTAGACTTCCAGATTCCCAAAGGTGATAAACAGCCTTGATCACCGTTTCTTAAAAATACTTGGTTGTCGGCCTTCGGATTTCTTCCCTCATTTTACCTCGTTCCTCATCCTTTCTATAATCGAGTCTTTCATAGTCCCGTCACTATAGTACTCGTATCCTTGGCTACACATTTCATGATCTATTACTTCACCGTTATCTCGCTTTCTTCTGATTTCCTTATTCCAAACTTCCCTTACAGAACTTGATGAGCCTTCCTTATTCGTTCTATAGCTCGCTTTTCCGTTTCACACTTGCCTTTATATTCTAGCTACCTAGATCACATCATAGCTTTGGCCACTTTCTCACTAGGCTTTACTTATTTTCATAACAATCCTCATTATATTCACATTATCTTATTCGTAATCAATCCTATAATGTAACACTTCTTAACCCTTTACCCTTTCTGATCAACTTTATCCTTAATATCTCACAAGCTGTCTTATCAATACATTCATATCCGTCACTATTCCTTTCCTCTGTACTCTTGTCTTAATCATACCATTACTTCTTCAAACTATAAGCTCGTCATAATTCATCCCTGCTTATCAATTCAGTCGGTACCTTAAATAACACTCCATCCAGATTTGCCAGCCCTTTTTTTGAATCATCTCTTAGGATTACAAGCCCTCTCCAAATTCTTTTTACCATATCGATATCGACCTTCTAATTATTATTATCCTCAATTCAGCAATTAACTTCTTTCTCGATGTCGGCCATACTCGTAGCTTAGTCAAATCTTATCATTGCTATTGGCACGACCTTTCAAGACATATTACAAACCTATATCTCATTTTCTCTTTATTTCTAGGAAAATTTTAAGGCGTAGTTTCCTCTCAGAATCGTTACTATCTCAAAACCTCGCATGCAGTAAAAATACCAACAATGCCTCACATGTATGTATAACATATGTATATATGTATATCATATCATGTCACGGCCCACACATGGCTCCCAATATCAACAACAAGATTTAAAAATGATGAACATACCTCGTATGCCCGACTACAACTGCACCTGTTACACTTTCTTGTTTACTTTCCCTTTTAATCTTCAACTTGTATTTCAATCGTACTTCAATATCTTACCCGACATATATCTTTCATACCTTTGCTTACCTGCGTGCTTTGTAACTCCCAATATCGCTAGTCACTTTCTTCTGTCGATGCCATTCTTCTACTGAAATCAAAGGTTAGTAGAAGGAATCTCATTCCCTATGACTTGGCTCTATGGCACGATCTCAGATGTGAAATAAAAGTAACCACCCTAGATGCCCCGTAGCCTCCCGTTTATAAATATGGCGCACTTCACACCATAAACAAGACTCTACTGGACACGACTTTGCAGACAACCCCTAGGACGAACTCGCGTTTCCGATACCAATTTGTCACACCCCAACTTTCGATAGGGCATGATGGGCACCCGACCCTTACTTAGGGCCGAGCGAACCCGCAGATTCTCGTGATACTCATAATCATACTGGGCCTTTAAGTCATGAAATGAGTGCATGAAGTAAGCTTTTCAAAAGAAAACATGTTTTTCGTCTTTCTCAAATCAAGGAAAATCTGTATACATATGAAGCTTGTAACATAATGCATAATGACACATTGGCTTACAGAGCCGCTTACAAGACTGACATGTTCTATACATGACTCTGTCTGCAAAGTCTCTAACATAACTCAAGATACCATAGCATAGATACTCTGACTCGGCAGCACTCCGGCAGGAAATGGAGCTCGCCAATCCAGCTGGAACATCTTCTGCTAATATCCTCTACTCATCTGTATACACCTGTGTGGCATGAAACGCAGCCCCCGAAGAAAGGGGGTCAGTACGGAATATGTACTGAGCATGTAAAGCATGAAATACAGTAAACAGGATCATACTGAAATAAGGAGTATAGAAAGTCATGAGGCTTGCCTCTGAAACATAAATCATGCATGTCAATATCATATCCAATTCATTATGGGACTTAGAAACATAAGTAAATAATCATCATGTACATATGCATGTTTAACGTGTCCCGGCCCTCCGGTGAGGGACTCGGTAAATAAGATCATCATATACATGTCATCATATATATATATACCGTGCCCAGCCCTCTAGTGAGGGACTCGGTGAAGTAATCATATATATACCGTACCCGGCCCTCTAGTGAGGGACTCGGTGAAGTAATCATATATATACCGTACCCGAACCTCTAGTGAGGGACTCGGTGAATGAGATCATGTCTCCATCATGTATATCATACTCGGCCCATCCTGTGGGCTGGCGCCATCATCATATTATCATATATGTATACCGTACCCGGCCCTCTAGTGAGGGACTCGGTGAACAATGCAGTGAAACTGTGCACGAAAGCATACCCCGCCGGACTCGTTGAAAGATGTAGTAACAAAGCTTATGCACGAGCGGAGTAGTGAGAAACCATATGCATGTAAACCATCTTTTAGGACTCAATAGATAAGTAGGCAAATCAACGCTCGAGCATCCGAATAATAGTCACACTTAGGGCTCTTGAAATATCATTACGAAATATGTCACATAACGTCTCAGGGATCATAAACATGTATCAAGCCAATCCGAGCCCGCCTATGAAAGTTACGGGCATTATTCATTATAGAATTCTCTACGAACATATTATAGCAATCCGAGACCATATATGAAAGTTAGGGACATTATACGTTATAGAACACTTTAGGAATAAAAACTCTTTATGCACATTCATTATCCGGACATACAAAAGACTCGAGGCGTAGCTCAACTACATTAAGAGTGCGGATATCAAGAAGTGAATAAGAATCGTAGACATGCTCGGATCTTCAGAGTAGAGTTACCCCAAGGCTCGTATCGTATCATACTTACATCTAGGACATGCCAAAAGAAAGAAAGGATAAGCTTTAAATACCTCGTCCGCTTCCTAAGCTAATCCGAACTTAAGTCGTCTTCTCAAGATCTACAATAACGTCATTAGGCACCAAGCATTAGCTATAAGTACTTAGGAATCCAATCCTAAGCTAGCACTTCACTTACAAAAATTCGGGCAGCATTTCCCCTATAAATTCAACAACCCCGAGAATTCAACTCGGCCAAATCATCAACAACAATACCAACAACCATGCTAACAACATCAACAATTAATTCAAAACGCACTCTAACGTTAGTAACTCTTTTCTACATAATTCGACAACACTCCATTTATATTCAAATCAACCACATACAATCAAGCCAACATCAATGCTCACACAATCACGTGCTAATCCGAAACCATTCAAACAAAACTCAAGAACACTTCGGACAATCCACACAATATTCAAAACAGCCCATCTCATATACAATGCAACCAGAAACCTTCCAAGTTCAAGAAAACAACAACAACACATTCCTCTCTTCCAAATTCATAAGCTATACCAACAACCACATGTTAACAACATCATTCTCATAAAAATAAGAAATTATATCAAAATCACGTTAGCTTCCAAAACAGCCCACAATGATTACAACTTCAATTTGAACCATCAAACCTTCATTTTCATCATAGAATCTACAACAACAACAACCAAAAAATACTAAGCGAATTTAGTTCATTCCTTCTATACCAAAGCAGCCCCCCTATCGGCCACAACACCAACACACATGACTTTATGAATTTTATCCATTTCTACATACTACAACACGCACAAACCATCCATAACACATGTAAAGGAGGATTGAATCTTACCTTTGCCACTTAACTCCTCCCTCGGCTAGAGTTTGTGCCTTGCAAAAACGAATGCTTTGCTTGCTCCAACAACTACTCCACGTTAATAAGGGCCTTCCAATTGGTTGAAATGCTAGAAGAAAATTATTTGTTGATCAATTCTCATGGACCTCTGTTACACCTTAGAAAATTCCCCGTTAGCGTACAGTGAATAGACGAGCGAGGGGTATGATGTATACAAGGTTTGGGCAAGTAAGAAATAGTATTTGATGGGCCTAATTAAGATTTCCAAAGACATCCGAGTGAAGGAAAGAAAGTGGTTAAGGGAAGCGAGCCATATGTTAGGTATCGGATAAGAATTTCGAGTATTAAACTAATGATGTCTTAATGACCCTTTGAGGAAGAGTTATAACGTCCCTTAGAATGATATGGAAGTGTTGAACAAGTGTTAAGAAAGTTGCATAAGGATCGGAGTTCAAACGGG
This sequence comes from Lycium ferocissimum, assembly GCF_029784015.1. Taxonomy (NCBI): domain Eukaryota; kingdom Viridiplantae; phylum Streptophyta; class Magnoliopsida; order Solanales; family Solanaceae; genus Lycium; species Lycium ferocissimum. The sequence goes on from NW_026725022.1 coordinate 35,676, forward strand.
TCGACGAAACAACTCTCGAAAAAACTGGGTAGACATACGGCCAGACATACTGGCCGTATAATATCTACGGACCGTATGTCCAGCCGTAGATCCATCCCGAAGAAGTCATGATTCACGGACCAGATATACGGTCCAACATACGGTCGTAGATTTTATACGGACCGTATGTTGGTCCGTATATTTTAGCGGATCGAAGTGCATTTTATATAAGGGATCCTTTCCATTTCATTTTCATTTCCCACTTCACCTCCACACTTCAAGAAAACCTCTAGAGTGTTCCAAACATTTCATCCATGAGAAATCCATAGAAATCAAGGATCAACAACAAGAATTAAGGTGAATCAAGTGAAGGAACCCATTAAAAGTCTTCCAAGTCAAGAAATCCCAAGAGAGATAAAATAGGGTTTTGGTGGAAAAGGCGTAATATCATCCAAAGCTTGTTCCTCTATTATTTAAGGTAAGTTTTATGACCTTTACATGCTATTTGAAGTATTACTAAGTTAAGACACATGGATTGTAGAAGTGTATAGCAAATGGGTCATCAAATGTGTGAATAGTATTGCTAGTATGTGGTAGTTGAATTGAATCATGGAAATGGATATGTTGATGTTATAAATGTGTTATAAATGACCTATAGAACATGAAATAAGTATTGGATATGAAAGAATACGATGATGGACTTTAGTCATGAATATGGAGGATTGAAATAGAATTGTGAAATACGAATCATACGAATGAATGACGATTGTTGTTAGCGATATTGTGATGATTGTTATGAATGTTGGGAGTTGATATGGAATATGGCGGAAAGTAGTACAAACAAAGGAAATGCTGCCCAAATTTCTATAGCTTTAGTAAGTATGCTTTCACGACGATGTATCTAACGTTGATACGAATTCTCTTGAAGGTATAAACAAGTGCATTAAAGGAGAACGAGCAAGCGATAGAATAGTAAACGACAAAGGTATGTGAGGCTAGTCCTTTCCTTCTAAGGCATGAGTTTCATAGCATGAATTCCCTCTTGTATTATGAATGTTCCATCTTCGAGAAGACTATGAGTCATTGTTCATGAATAGCTACACGAAATAAGAGATATGTTACGATGATGATAGTGATAATGATAAGCTTAAGACTAGAGTCGCTATAGCCTATGATATGATGTTCCAGTTAAGCTAATGAAGCTATCCATAGCCCATTGATGTGATCATTGTATACACTCACCTTATGTTTGTACCTTCAAGGTAAGGCAGAATACTTATGAATGCTCATAATGACATCGGGGTTTCACGACCTTATGTCACCCCGATAAAGTATGATTATCTATGAGTCTCTATGCATGTATTGCTAGAAGTATGTTATGATATATATATTATGATAACCATGTATGATAAATGTATTATGATGATCTCACTATGATAAGCATATGATGATAGTACACCGCGCCTATATGGCCGGGCAGTCACCGCCAAGGCGGGCAGCTATACACCATGGCCAAATGGCATGTGGGCGTACACCACCAGCCGGGCGGCATGAGATGATACCCCGGACGCGGGAGGCCCGGACGCGAGCTAATGCTATTGCTAATGTTATTGATTATCACACCGCACCTATATGGTCGGGCAGCCTTATACATTTATGCATATACGAGATGATGACGAGTATTAAAGTAAGAAGATGTATGATATCCTTTATGATTCGGTCATGTATTGCTCCTTATTGATGCCTCCTTATTTCATGGATATTTCATTATTGTTTATGCCTTACATACTCGGCACAATATTCGTACCGACGTCCTTTTCTTCGACGCTCGTATTCATGCCACGAGGTAGACAGAGAGGCGATCCGTACTCATGAGCTAGTGAGCCGATTTGAGAGCACTCCATTTTTTGGAGGTGCCACAGATTATTCTTTTGGTACATATATATGTATATATTCATGATTGGGCACGACGGGGTCCTGTCCCATCTATATGTCTAGTACTCTAGTAGAGGCTCGTAGATACGCAGTGTGGATAGTATAGTCCCATGGCTTCTATGTATATGCATGTATATTATTATTTTGATAGCCGGAGGGCTTATGTTTATAAAAGCAAATACTTTTCAAAGAATGACGCTTTATACGATTATAACCATATAGAATGAGTAATATAGATGAGGTAGAGAGTGAGTGGCGTTCGGTGGTTAGCCCCGGATACCCGTCACGGCCCGTAGTTCGGGTCATGACAGAAGTGGTATCAGAGTAGTTCAGTCCTAGAAAGTGTCTACGAGCCGTGTTTAGTAGAGTCTTGTTTATGGTGTGTTGCACGACACGCTAATAAACAGAAGGCTATAGGGCATTTAGGAAAAATGACCATCTTTCTTCACATGAAATCGTGCGATAAATCCGAGTATAAGGTTTAATCCTCCCTAATGAGTATGTTGTAATTTCAGAATGCCGCCAAAAGGAAAAGCTAAAGCTGCCCCGAAGGGCTAAGTGACTATAAAAAGGCGAGCAGAAAGAGAGCCGTCCATGAATGCAAATGAGGATGAATCACATAATGAGGCTTTATCTAATGCTCCACTACTCCGCCTATTACGGAAGAGCAAGAAGGGGCTTCAACTCGTAGCTCCTATGCCTCCGCTTCCTCCACCGGCTACATCGGTCAACAAGTGACCGAGGCTATTAATTTATTGACACGCCTGGTTGTCGCTCGGCACAAAGGCAAAATGGGCCCAAGTGATCGTTCGGCCTAGTACTAGAGCCCGTGACTTCATGAGCCTAAATCGTTCGAAATTCTTTGGGTCAAAACCGGATGAAGACCCGCAAGGTTTTATTGATGAAATGCTAAGAACATTGCGGATTATTCATGCTTCCGAGACTGAGTCAGTGGAGTTAGCATCATATAGACTCCGAGACGTGGCGGTATTATGGTACAACAATTGGATAGCGTCGAGGCAAGAGAATGCGCCTCCTCCCGTGTGGCAAGAATTTGTTGATGCTTTCATTCGTCATTATTTACCGCCCGAGGTCCGCCGAGCTAGAGTGGATAGATTTCTGAATTTGAAGCAAGGCAACATGAGCGCCCGAGAGTATAGCCTCCAATTTAATTCCTTGGCTAGATATGTTCCTACGATGGTAGCCGACATGGGCGACAGGGTGTACAGATTTGTGAGTGGCTTAGGGCCACATTTATTTAAGGATTGCTTGACGGCTTCATTGCAAGACGGGATGGATATTTCCCGCATACAAGCCCACGCCCAAAATCTTGAAGGGCAACAACCTCCGCAGAGGGGTGACCGTGATGTCGATAGAGGGCAATACAAAAGAGCCAGATCTGTGGGCACAGGTTGCGATTTTAGAGGGGGATCACGATAGACATATTTCAGGCACTCAGGCCAGTCAGTGACGAGTGCACCTCCCCGATTTACAGGCAGAGGATCTGATCGCTCTTTTCATTCAGGACAGGGCCGCAGTTCGAGGGCCCAAGTTCTCCGCCTTGGGGGAGATTACGGTCGACAGGAGACCTCCGTAACCGCGATGCATCCGGTGCGGTAGGTTACATTCGGAGCCGTCGCCGGTGGTTCGCACGCTTGTTATGCTTGTGGTCGATGGGGCATATGATGAGAGATTGCCCATCAATGATCGCGCGAGCTAGGACTCGAACCCACTGTGTTCGAAGCAGTTCTTCATCGCACGTCCTACGAGGCGTACCCCCGGACCCAAAGAAAGCCGAGGTAGAGGCTGAGGGAGAGCATCTACTTCAGGTGCCACACAGCACCGCTTATACACTTTAGCCGGACGGCAAGATCTTGAGTCGTCTCCAGATGTGGTCAAAGGTACATTGACTGTGTTTTCTCGTGATGTGTATGCATAGATAGATCCGGGTTCCACATTATCTTATATTACCCCCTATGTTGCTAATTGTATTGTGGTGAAACCCGAGCCGATCAAACCTTTCGAGGTATCCACTCCGGTTGGTGATCCCGTGATAGCTAAGCAAGTGTATAAAGAATGTATAATTGTGATATGTGACCGCCAAACCAAAGCTGATTTAGTTGAGCTAGAAATGCTAGACTTTGACGTTATAATGGGCATGGATTGGTTGGCCTCATGCTATGCTAATGTTGATTGCCAAATGAAATTAGTTCGATTTCAATTTCCGGGAGAGCCCGTGCTTGAATGGAAAGGTAATACGGCAACACCAAGAGGTAGGTTTATTTCCTACCTTAAGGCAAGAAAGATGATCGCCAAGGGCTATATTTATCATTTAGTCCGAGTTCATGACACCGAGGCAACATTGCCAACTTTTCAATCTGTTCCGGTAGTGAATGAGTTTCCGGATGTATTTCCAGATGAGCTTCCAGGCCTTCCTCCAAAAAGGGAGATTGACTTCGCCATTGATGTGTTACCGGACACCGAGCCTATTTCTATTCCTCCTTATCGAATGGCTCTTAATTAAAAGAGTTAAAGGCACAATTGAAAGATTTGCTCGAAAAAGGATTTATTAGATCAGCTCATCACCGTGGGGAGCGCCGTATTATTTGTGAAAAAGAAATATGGCTCCCTACTGAACGTGTATTGATTATTTAACAATACCGAACAAGGTGACGATAAAGAACAAGTATCCTCTTTCGAGAATTGATGATTTATTCGATCAACTACAAGGTGCCAAATGGTTTTTCAAAATAGATTTGAGGTCGGGTTATCATCAAGTGAGAGTTAGAGAAGAAGATATTCCTAAGACAGCTTTCAGAACAAGATATGACCATTATGAATTCCGAGTAATGTCGTTCGGGCTAACTAATGCCCCGGCAGTGTTCATGGATTTGATGAATAATGTATTCAGGCCTCTCTTAGATTTGTTCGTGATAGTATTCATTGATGATATTTTGGTGTATTCTCGCACAGAATCAGAACATGCCGATCACCTACGTATTGTCCTTGGAATTCTCCGTACTCGGGAGTTGTATGCAAAATTTTCAAAGTGCGAGTTTTGGCTAAATTCTGTGACATTCTTGGGCCATGTGATTTTAGATGATGGCATTAGAGTTGATACTCTGAAAATAGAGGCTGTGAAAACTTGGCCAAGGCCTACAACACCTACGGAAGTTCGTAGTTTTCTGGGTTGGCGGGTTATTATAGAAGATTCGTAGAGGGCGTTTCATCTATTTCAGCCCCATTGACGAAGTTAACCCAGAAGTCAGCAAAATTTTAGTGGAATGACGCTTGTGACCGTTGCTTCCAAGAGTTGAAGGACAGGTTAACCTCAGCCCCAGTTTTAACGCTTCCAGAAGGGCCAGATGGTTATGTCGTGTATTGTGATGCTTCCGGTGTTGGGTTAGGATGTGTATTGATGCAGCATGGAAAAGTCATTGCATATGCTTCGAGGCAGCTGCGAAAACATGAAAAGAACTACCCCACTCATGATCTTGAATTGGCTGCAGTCATTCACGCCTTGAAAATGTGGAGACATTACTTGTATGGCGTACATGTCGATATCTATACAGATCATAAGAGTCTCCAATATATTTTTAAACAGAAGGAATTGAATCTGCGACAGCGGCAGTGGTTAGAATCATTGAAAGATTATGATGTGAATATCTTATACCACCCCGGAAAGGCAAATGTGGTAGCGGATGCGCTTAGTCGCCGATCTATGGGTAGCCTAAGTGAAGTGCCTTTGGAGAAGAAAGAAATGATCCATGAACTCCGTCAGCTAGCAAATCTTAGAGTACGTATAATTGATTCAGGCGACGCAGGAGTTAGTGTTAACGATCCCACGGTTTCATCCTTGGATGCGGAAATAAGAGAGCGTTAATACGAGGATCCCAAATTGAAGTATTATAAAGGTGTGAAATTTCCAAAAGAGAGGTCACCATTTGAAGTCTCGATAGATGGGGTTCTCAAGTATCAGAATAGGTTATGTGTTCCGGATGTGGCAGGACTACACCGCCGAATTCTAGAAAAAGCTCATTACTCTCGATATTCTATTCATCCTGGAATGACAAAGATGTACCATGATCTTAAGTTGATGTATTGGTGGGATGGCATGAAAAGAGACATAGCATTTGTAGCCAAATGTCCGAATTGTCAACAAGTAAAGGTAGAACATCAAAAGCCAGGAGGATTATTGCAAGCAATGGAAATTCCTACATGGAAATGGAAAGTGATTAATATGGATTTTATTGTAGGATTGCCCCGCTCTCGAGGCAAGCATGATTCTATATGGGTGATTGTGGATAGATTGACAAAGGCAAAATTTCTCATTTTCTCCCGTAACTACATATTCACCGAAGATTATGCAAGGTTATATCTTAAGGAGATTGTAAGGCTTCATGGTATTCCAATATCTATCATCACAGACAGAGGAGCACAGTTCACAGCTAAGTTCTGGAAATCCTTCCAAGAAGGTCTAGGTACTCAAGTAAGGCTTAGTACAGCATTCCATCCGCAAACTGACGGACAAGCCGAGCGTACTATTCAGACCTTGGAGGATATTCTAAGGGCATGTGTATTGGATTTTGGTGGTAGTTGGGATGACCACTTACCCCTAATAGAATTTGCCTATAACAATAGCTACCATTCCAGTATCCAAATGGCTCCGTATGAAGCTTTATATGGAAGGAAGTGTAGATCCCCGATTGGATGGTTTGATGTCGGAGAAGTACAGTTATTAGGCCCCGAGTTGATTCAACAAGCTGTAGAAAAAGTCAAGGTGATCCGAGAACGGCTATTGACACTGTCACACCCCGATCTTACTAGGGTGTGATGGGCACCCGACCCCGTATTCGGAGCCGAGCGAACCCGCTGACTCTTATTGCACATATGAACTACGCCATTTTTTTTTTTTTGTAAAACATTAACATGCATAGCACTATTATGAACATCGACTAATAAGCTTTACGATCATACTATACAAAATATGGGGACAATAGAGTACAACATAGCCTACCGTACATATCCGTCTACGAGCCTCTAAACATAGTACACAATATACATAGGAAGGTAATCGAGGACTCGGGTGCCCGAATATATACACAAAAATAGTACCACGGAACTCGGGCTCCGAAACAATCGGAGCACCGCAAAACGCCGAGGGAACTCTTCTATAGGGATCCGATCCGGTACCTCGCCGACTGCGCGCATGAAACGCAGCGCCCACATGAAGGGGCGTCGCACAAATAGTGTACCGAGTATGTAAGACATAGAAAATAACATAAACAAGAGCATAGATTATAAGTAACAATATCGAGGGGTCATGGATATATATCCGAGATAAGGATGTAACTCGTGCATAGGAACGCCCTTTTCGGGCCGGATATCATGCATGCTTTTTTTCCTTTTTGAAAACAAAACATTTCTTTTCATAGGCACAGAAAGTAGAATTTATATCGTATCATAATGTATCATAGCATAGCATAGTATATCATAGTATCATAGCATAGCGTAGTATATCATAGTATCATAGCATAGCATAGTATATCATAGTATCATAGCATAGCATAGTATATCATAGTACCGAATATATCGGCCTCGCCCACATAGTATAATTCCCGCGTCCGGCATCCCGCGTCCGGATGATATCAAGTCAAGTACGGATACATGCACCGTGAGTAACCCGGCGCTTATAGCGCTCGCTCTTTTTCCCCGCTTTCCCCAAATACATTTTTATACATAGATATATATATATATACATCATAGCATGCGGGGAGCCCAAGAAAATCGTGTATCCATCGGAGTGACGTAAGGTCGGGAACCTCCGATCGCTTTATGGAGTAATCATGGTCGCTTTGTCTCACCTTGAAGGGATGATTAATATAAGGCGAGACTATCAACATAGAGCAATGTCATAGCAAAGTATAACATAGGCATAGGGACATCGTTGAATCACTTAGAATCTTTAATCGTAGTCACTATTCATGAGTAGAGTAGATTCAAGAAATAGTTCAGTCGTTCTCATGGGGTCGCACTGATTCATAGGATCTTGGAACCTTTAATCATAGAATAGTCATTTTTTTCCATCATAAAAATTGGCAACATTAGTAAAACTTAGTTTTAAAGAAAGATGTATAGGAAAATGGCAATATTGTAAAACTTGGTTTTTGAAGAGAAGGGAATATTTTGGAAAACATTTGTAAACCTTTTTAGAAGGAAAATCATGTTTTAAATCGAGGGGATTAGTTAAAACAACTATGATTTAGTAGTTAAAATAATAACCAAAAACTTTCCTTAACTATAAATGAAAATAAGTCAATGGGGACAATAGGAAAGAATTCGGGAATAGTAGGCCCACCTCGAGTCAAATGAGGCGGCATATCAAATTTACGTATATTACGATTCATGGCGTCACTTGGGAGGGTCTTGGGTGACCGAGAATCCTATTTGGGTAAGTTCTGGATGTAAAGAAGTTTTTCCAACATTTCGCGCAAGTTCTAATTCAATTCTACCGAATGAATAGTAACTATTTTCAATCTTAGATTCCGAGAAAAGGGATGGTCCTCGGGACACGTAGTCGACTTAGTACGTCTAAGACATGCCATAGAAAGAAGGGTGAAGCCTTACATACCTCGTTCGCTCTTATGGCACTCCAAATTCAAGCTCCAACTTCGCCAAAATCTACAAATTGGTCATGTTTACCAAACACAATTAGTGCCTTTAGGATTGAGTTCTTAAAACAACACTTGGCTACCGAAATTTCGGCAAAGCACTTCCTTTGTAAATACATCATTCCCCAAAATCATCTTAGCCAATTCTCATCAACAACAATCCGGAATTCAACCCGGCCAAACTATCAATCATAATATACAATTATAAGAACAATTTCCAATTTCAACTCAAAATACATTCTAACAACTTAATCAATATACTACTTCAATCAAGACCTTCCAACTCCAATGAAAACACTAACAACCTACTAATTCACATACCAACAATATTATACAAGTCATAATCTTTGCAGCATAAAAGATTCATTATATTCAAGCTACATAAACTTCCACCAAGTCTCCAATTACCACAATTTCTCTAATGTCCTTAAGCTTATATTTGCAACATGAAATCCATAATATAACAACCAAGATATTAATTAACAACATGCTCTCCATTCATTCATAAATCAACACATACACGGCTACACAAAATATACCTATACGGCCACCATATATATATATGGCTACAACCTCTCCAAAAATTATTCAACTTCCATTATCAACATGGCTTCCACAATAACAACAACTATATATTAGATAGAATACTTAAATCATCATTCCTACACACACTGACACACACACGGCCACACTTAGTTTCTTCCCCTTCCATGAATTTCATCCATTCTTTTCATGCTACAACACATAGAATCATCCATAACATATAAAAAGGAATGAATTCTTACCTCTTTCCACAATCTTCTTCACTTGACCAAGTTGTCAACTTAAAGAAACAAGTGCTCTTTCTTCCAAAACAACCACACCAAGTTATAAAGGACCCTTGAATTGGTGGAAATACCAAGAAAACAATTTTTAGAGAAGGATTTCAAAGGGCTAATTTTCCATGGCCAAAGCCGTGTAGGCTTCTCTTTTTTCTTTGTTGTTCTTGTTTTTTCTCCTTGTCTAATTCTCTTGAAGTTTCTAGTAAAATATGACTCATATATGGTCCCTTATCTTAATTTAACACATGGAAATTAATAAAATCCTATGGGCTTGGGCCATGTTGGCCGGCCACCCCATCTCTTTTGGGCCTTCATTTTTCTTTTTTTTTTTTTTTGAGCCCAATCCATTAGAAATCTCGTTTCGAAATTTCCGAAAACTAATTTCCGAAATTCCAATTTTGCCCTCAGGCCATCTCCAATGTTCTCGTGTCACCATTTTCCATAAGTAACAACATACACACCACATAAAGTCAAAACGTGGCCTCATTCTTACAAATCACAATTGTGTCCAAATTTCCCGAATGTGCAAAAGCACGGGATATAACATCCTCCCCCTTTGAACATTCGTCCTCGAATGTTAACTCGACCTCGTAGTGTCTTATGACACTTTGGGGAGGTCTCCTTCATAGATGCCTCACACGTCGCTTAACATATCCATTTTGGCTACTTGCGGGCCGTGAGTCAATTAACTTCGATTCCGAACGCCGGGTCTTGAGTTAATAAGTCCTCCATCGGCGACTTGAATTGTCCCGGTCCATTTTAGATTTAACATGTCCGTCTCTCCTTTATGCTAGTCTAATCCGTCCCAACCTACCCGACTTCTATCAAGTTCTAACCCAATACACTCGTCAATATAAGGCGCGATATATATATATAACATTGTAAAATCTAAATTAGTCGATACATATATATTATAGAAAAATACTAATGATATACCACGGCGCGTGAGTCGGGGGATAGCTCGGGATCCTCGGTCGGCTACTACCCTCGTGGGTCGAACCCTACTTCGCCACGTCGAGATGGGCGATCGCGCATAAAATGACCTGGCCTAGCACGCTGCATAGCAAACACACACTGCCCGCGCGACACGGCCCGCATGTAATCTACGCACCGAAGGCATCGTGATGCGGTGGTCTCCTCTCGCTAGACTCACCGCTATACCGGGAACCCACAACTCCATAGCCCCGTCCCTAACCGGCGGCCGAGCTTGGATCTCTATCATACCTCCGCGAGCAATCGCGCATCACATGGCCAATCCGACCGCAAACAAAGCAAGCTCGTATATAAATAACCTTTGTCCGAGCGTGTGGCCGTCACATCGCGCGCACCGCGGCGGGGTAGCCCCGCTTCGCCGAAGTCGGCTCTATACACGGACCTCAAAACTTCGGCACTCCGATCCGGTCCCGAGTGCTCAAAATGCTCTATTACTCCCGTCCTTCATACTTACTTCGGTCCTTTTTCTGCGACCCCCATCACCAAATCCACGCCCGTTGTTGGTAAGCACGAGTGGCTACTATTTGGGTTAATAGAAGGATAGACACCGTCTCGGCTCCGATTGGGGTCTCGAGCGGGGAACCGGGAGGTGGGGCCCGGAGTGGGAGCTCCTTCTTGCTCTCCGACATCGGCGGAGTGCGAATAGCACGAGAGGTGGCCTCGTTATAGGACTCACCCTCCTCAACATTTACCGGCCTCCGCCTTCGGGTCGCTATCTTACCCTTCTCGGCGGCCTATTACTTTCATCTTCACAGGCGTCGCTGAAAATGTAACACCGAATTAGAAAGAAGAGAAAACCTCTTATTGTAGCTCTATCGCACGATCTAGGATACAAAGGAAGGTCGGAATTTCCTAAATGCCCCCGTAGCCTCGCTCGCCTATAAGTGTGGCGCGCACACACCCATAAACAAGACTCTTGGACACGGCTCGTAGACAAACCCCTAGGACCGCCGCTTCGATACCACTTTGTCACACCCCGATCTTACTAGGGTGTGATGGGCACCGACCCCGTATTCGGAGCCGAGCGAACCCGCCGACTCTTATTGCACATATGAACTACGCCGTTTTTTTTTTTTTTGTAAAACATTAACATACATAGCACCGTTATGAACATCGACTAATAAGCTTTACGATCATACTATACAGCGACGGGGACAATCGAGTACAACATAGCTCTTTTGTACATATCCGTCTACGAGCCTCTAAACATAGTACACAATATACATAGGAAGGGCGGAGAAGCTGCCGTGCCCGAATATATACACAAAAATAGTACCAAGGAACGGGCTCCGAAACCGGAGCGCCGCAAAATGCCGCCGAGGAACTCTAGGGGGATCTGATCCATCGCCGCCACGACCGCGCGGCATGAAACGCGAGCGCCCACATGAAGGGGCGTCAAGACAAATAGTGTGTACCGAGTATGTAAGACATAGAAAATAACATAAACAAGAGCATAGATTATAGGTAACAATATCGAGGGGTCATGGATATATATCGAGATAAGGATGTAACCCCGTGCATAGGAACGCCCTTTTCGGGCCGGATATCATGCATGCTTGTTTTTCCTTTTGAAAACAAAACATTTCTTTTCATAGGCACGAAAGTAGAATTTATATCGTATCATAATGTATCATAGCATAGCATAGTATATCATAGTATCATAGCATAGCATAGTATATCATAGTATCATAGCATAGCATAGTATATCATAGTATCATAGCATAGCATAGTATATCATAGTACCGAATATATCGGCACGCCCACATAGTATAATTCCGCGTCGGCATCCGCGTCCGGATGATATCAAGTCAAGTACGGATACATGCATAGTGAGTAACCCCGCTCATAGCGCTCCGCCCTTTTTCCCGCTTTTCCCCAAATACATTTTTATACATAGATATATATATATACATCATAGCATGCGGGGAGCCCAAGAAAATCGTGTATCCATCGGAGTGACGTAAGGTCGGGAACCTCCGATTATATTATAGAATAATCGTGGGCGCTTATCTCGCCTTGAAGGGACGATGATTATAAGGCGAGACTATCAACATAGAACAATTTCAGCATATCTGGATATAGACATGGATCATAGGGCATCGTAGAATCACAAGTTAGTGGAATCGTAGTCACCGTAGAATCCTAGTAGTCATAGGATCACGGTCCATAGGATCGTATTCATGGGGTCATAGTATTCATAGGATCATCATCTAGATTCATAGTCATCATAGAATTTTAGTCGTTGTTTAGGTCATAAAATTGGCAACATTATAAAACTTAGTTTTTAAAGAAAGATGTATATTTTGGAAAAATGGCAATATTGAAAACTTGGTTTTTTAAAGAGAAGGGAATATTTTGGAAAACATTTGTAAACCTTTTAAGAAGGAAAATCATGTTTTGAAATCGAGGGATTTGTAAAAACTACTATGATTTAGTAGTTAAAATAATAACCAAAAGCTTTTCTTAGTTATTAAATGAAAATAAGTCAAAGGGGGCAATAGGGAAGAATTCGGGAATAGTAGGCCCACCTCGGGTCAAATGAGGCGGCATATCAAATTTACGTATATTACAATTCATGGCGTCACTTAGGAGGGTCTTAGGGTGATCGAGTCTTATTTGGGTAAGTTCTGGATGTTAAGAAGTTTTTTCCGACATTTCGCGCAAGATCTAGTTCAATTCTACTGAATGAATAGTAACTATTTTCAATCTTAGATTCCGAGAAAAGGAATGGTCCTCGGGACACGTAGTCGACTTAGTACGTCTAAGACATGCCATAGAAAGAAGGGTGAAGCCTTACATACCTCGTTTCGCTCCTTATGGCACTCCAATTCAAACTCTGACTTCGCCAAAATCTACAAATTGGTCATGTTTACCAAATGTAATTAGTGCCTTTAGGATTGAGTTCTTAAAACAACAACATTACTTAAATTTTCGGCGGCCGATTTTTTGTAAATACATCATTCCCAAGGTCATCTTAGCCAATTCTCATCAATGACAATCGGGAATTCAACCCGGCCAAACTATCAATCATAATATTACAATTATAAGAACAATTTCCAATTTCCACTCAAAATACATTCTAACAACTTAATCAATATACTACTTCCATCAAGACCTTCCAACTCCAATGGAAAACAATAACAACTTACTAATTCATATATAACAATATTATACTAGTCTACTATGCTTCCATGCAAGATTCATTATATTCAAGCTACATAGTCTCTACACCAAGTCTCCAATTACCACAATTTCTCTAATGTCCTTAAGCTTCTATTTGCAACATAAAATCCATAATATAACAACCAAGATATTAAATAAACACATGCTCTCCATTCATTCATAAATCAACACATACACGGCTACACAAAATCCATACCTACGGCCACCATCATATATATATGGCTACAACTTCTCAAAATTTATTCAACTTCCATTATCAACATAGCTTCCACAACAATAACAACCAAATATTAGATAGAATACTTAAGACATAATTCAACACACACCTAGACACACACACGGCCTCACATAATTTCTTTCCTCTTCCATGAATTTCATCCATTCTTTCATGCTACAACACATAGAATCATCCATAACATATAAAAAGGAATGAATTCTTACCTCTTTCCACAATCTTCTTCACTTGACCAAGTTGTCAACTTAAAGAAACAAGTGCTCTTTCTTCCAAAACAACCACACCAAGTTATAAAGGACCTTGAATTGGTGGAAATACCGCGAAAACAATTTTTAGAGAAGGATTTCAAAGGGCTAATTTTCCATGGCCAAAGCCGTGTAGGCTTCTCTTTTTTCTTTGTTGTTCTTGTTTTTCTCCTTGTCTAATTCTCTTGAAGTTTCTAGTAAAATATGACTCATATAGTCCACTTATCTTAATTTAACACATGGAAATTAATAAAATCTATGGGCTTGGGCCATGTTGGCCGGCCACCCCATCTCTTTTGGGCCTTCATTTTTTCTTTTTTTTTTTGAGCCCAATCCGTTAGAAATCTCGTTTCGAAATTTCAGAAACTAATTTCCGAAATTCCAATTTTGCCCTCGGGCCATCTCCAATGTTCTCGTGTCACCATTTTCCATAAGTAACAACATACACACCACATAAAGTCAAACGTGGCCTCGTTCTTACAAATCACAATTTCAAATTTCCTTAATGTGCAAAAGCACGGATATAACGGAATTACAATGCTACCATAATGAAGTAAGGGTCTTGTTTGGCTAGTCTTCTTAGTGTAGTCTTGATTCAAGATTGACTTAGCCAAACACGTCCCTCCTTGCATAGATGACCCTCTAATCAACCTTGCATGCATGGCCTTCTGCAATCATAACCCTCTTGCGCAAAGTAGCCAGCTTTGCACAAATAGCCCTTTGCGCAAGTAGCCATCTTCCGACCTTGAATCATGCCAAGCTTGCAATTGTAGCCACTTTAAGAGGCAAGCCTTGGGACTTGGACTCTTAAAGCCTTCCATCCAAGCTATCTCCCATATCTTGAAGGCCATCCTGTGGACCTCCCATGATCGTCAAAGACTCCATTTTCATGAGCTCGATGGAATTGGTCTTGTATCATTCTCCCTTCTTGAAAAGGATTAGTCCTCGAATCTAAACCTTGAAAAACCATAAAGGAGACAAACAAAAACCAAGTCCTCAACGGATGAGGGTTAGTGTTAAGGTGGATAACCTACACACCTGATAAGCACAAATTGTCATATAGCAGTATTAATCATTTTCAAAAATAAGCTCTCAAGTAGAGCACTAAGAGCTTGGCTAACCAAAAGATTAAGAAATGAGGATATTCTAAAGAGCCAATGGTGTCAAGACACCAAGTTGGCCGTGACATACAAATGATCCTCAATTGCAAAATGATACCATTCACACCAAGTTGACTTCGCCGGGTCAAAGGAAAAAATACCCATATCACAGAGCAAGGTAACAAAGAAGCATCCCCGATAGGACCCACCCTGCATAAGATGCACTCAAAAAGATCATGAATGTCATCATATGCAAAAGATAATAAAGAAAGGTGTCACGCAAAATAACTTCATCTAGGGTGTCCTCAAATGTAGTTTCACTATGAAACTCAAGAGCATGATCGATACTACTACTATTCGGAATACCTAAGGAAGAATTAGCAATTTGCAGACAAGTTTCACCTTCCTTTTGAACACTTCCCCCCCTCCCAATAAGTGGATCACAATTCCACAAGGGAGGATCTCCATCATAGGGAAGAGTGTTATCATCCCATAGTGGATTTTCAAATACCATGTAGTCACCAAAAGTGGCCACACTTTCAACATTACAAAACATCCCGCTAGGTATTTCTCTCAATAGTCATGTCTGTCCTCAAATAAAACATTATCCTTTACAAGAGAATAATCCATGAACAATGAGGAGTCAAAGCATGTCATTTCACTCTCAAAAGAACGATTGTCGTCTTTCAATGCATTTCGTTCACATGACTATCTACATAACACACATCACCACTACAAATTGGAGTCTTATCACGTGACACTAAAGTACGATCAAGAGACTCATTTTGACATGAAACAAACAAGGGTGAGATGTCACATTCTTTCAATTGACCAACTATATCAACATCATCACTAACTAGAGGTACATTAAACACATCACAAAGATCCTCAAGTAGTGAACTATCATTACAAGCAAGTTGATCAATACAAGTTTCAACATGAGTTGGTAGTATGTCAAACTACAAAGAATTACTAAACATGATGACCACATGACATTGTACTACCAATCAATTCACAAGTGTCAACACTAGGTGGACACAAATCAATCTTACAAGAAGAATCAATTTTGTCATCTAAAGGATCAACTAGTGTTTGAGCACCTTCATTCAACAATGCACTATCATTCAAAGCACAAGTGTCAACACTAGGTGGACACAAATAAACCTTACAAGAAGGATCAATTTGGTCATCAATAGGATCAACTAGTGTGGGGACACTTTTAATAATGGCATTACCAATACACGGTAAAGAAGCATTAGGCTTAACGCAAGGTAAACTAACTTTCATACTCGACTTGACATTACAATCATACGAAGATGTAGGAGTATAAGGATAAGTGATCTTACCTTGGTGTTAATGCAAGCTCCTTTGACCAATGGAAGGAATGGTTGTGGCCGCCGTCCTTGCCTTCAAGCATGGGGTTCTCTCAAAAGAGTTACCCCTCAAAGAGTCATTCTTCTCACACGTGACTTAGGGTATTGGATTCTCAATATCCTTTTCATGTCCTCCCAAGTCTTGATGGGACTCCTCACTTGTCTCCCACAACATTTCACATTCTCCCAATATTTGACAAGCTTTGAGTCAAAAGTTTGAACGGCTAAGTCCATCTTCATTTCTTGTGAATAGTTGTAGCTAGCGAAGATTTCATCTATTATGGACTCCCATTTCTCATATTCTTCTCCACTAGCTTCCCTAGCCAAGGTAGGCCATTTCACATGGGTATCTCGCACTTTTGCACTTGGACTCATTCTATGAAGCACGTATGGAAATAGAGGTTTCCTCCTTTCATCCACGATATACTTATGCCACTCTTGCTCATATGGGATCTCATGCCTTTGAAACCAAGGGCCACCTAAGCATACGTGACAAGTATCCATTGGAAGCACATCACACCAAACCTCCTCTTGGTACTCACCAAGTGAAATGAATACCATCACTCTCCCATCAACCCAATACCCTCCTCGTCATAATAAGGATATCGCTATTCACACAAGGTAGCCTTAACTCTTCAACCGCACGAGGGGTGATGAAATTAGTGTAACAATCGTCATCAAGCACAAGGGTTCCCTCTTTACCACAGTTTACCTTGGTCTCCATGAATCGCCTCTTTGGAACCACCTTCCTTTGCATAGGACGACTCCAACTAGTACTCACATTTCCACTCATGCCTCTTGGATTCGGATAGTAAGCACTCGAGTCGTCTTCATCTTCATGATGTATAGCACAAGAATTTTCAGCTTCATTATCTTCACCATACGAATCATAACAAGGGTCTTCTTCATCCCCATCTTTCTCATGAGACACATGAGAACCACTCTCATCATATTCTCCATCAAAATAGTAATTCTCTCCTTGAACTTTCTCATGATCACCATTTTCCATATAGCCCTCATATTCCCCATCGTCACACTCTTGATAGCTCCCATAGTTCTCCCCTTCATAACTACAACCATCATCACCATCATAACAATCATAATCGCCACCACATGAATCGGAATCCATGTAGAAGTACTCGCAAGGAACACTTAGCAAACACGTTAGTAGTAAAGAAACCTCACCACACTCGTGTTTACACTCGTTAGTGCTCGGCTAGCACCACTCAAATGAACTCACACACTTGCCTTTTACCACTCAAATGGATTGGCCGATGTTGATTCTCGGTGGATTCGGTTGATTGCAAGGTGCACAATTGTTACTTGAGGTCGGAAAGGATTCTTGTTAGACTCGAAGAAAGACGGACGACTCAATTGAATCTAACGGACTTGAACCAAGAAATTAACAATGAAGCAAAAAATGAAGAAAAGCACGAAAAAAAAATGGCACGAAAGAAATGCGGACACAAGAACTAGCAAACACAAGTAGGAACAACTACTAAATGGCTACTAGTTGAGAGACACAAGAAAATGAAATGCAAAAATCGGGAAAATAATTAAAATTTCGGGCCCGGGTAGGTGAAATCTTGAAAACACGACCGTGAGGCCCCTACCAAAGGACTAGGGATACAAAGCCAACAACTAAGGATCAAGAAATTTTTTGAGAAATGAAAGTGGGATGAAATGAAATTTGGAATTGAAAATGTACCTCAAATTCACGGATTGGGTCGTGGAATTTATACGGTCCGTATATAATTCACGGACCGTAAAAGGTGTCCGTAGAATAGGGATAGAAACTCAAAATTTTGGTACCAAATTCACGGACCAAAATCTACGGGCCGTAAAAGTTTTACGGTGCGTATTTTCCCACCGTAAATCACACGGAATGTAACCTTTTGGGCCTTCAATTTTACGGACCAATTATACGGACCGTAAAATATATACGGTCCGTATGTGGGACCGTATAGTGGCTTCAGTGATTTCGTATCGAACTCGTGTTCCTCAAAATTTGGGCCGAATTTTCTTAGATCTGATGACGTCTTGGGCCCCACACAACCTAGGACTTGCCCTTTTTGGCCCAACAAATAACTTTCCACTTGTCCTTGGAAAAACCTTTGGATCAAACCCTCTTCTTTGGTCTCCTTCTCCAATATGAAGATATGAATGTTCTTAAGAACACCAAGAACACCCAAATACAATCTAGGACCAAATCAACTCGTTTTTGCTCCAAATTTCAGATTTAGGCTCCTTATCACTTAGAGAACAAAGCCCAATATTCAATTTGCCTCAATTTCAACTCAATCACCAAACCCACTTTTTGAATTTTCAAAGCTTCAAAGCTCAACAATGGTAGATTCTTCAATATTGACCCGAATGACACGAAATTTGAAGATTTGAAACCCTAACGTACTAAGGAACAAGAATCTAATAACAAAACAACAAAACAAACACAAAATTGTTGGGGTTTTTGGTGGAAAATTTCCAGATTTTTTTTTTGTTTTTAGCAACAAACCTTAGGCTAGATTTGATAGAACAAATCTAATCCAAGCTCTGATACCAATTGATACAATAACGGATACGCGAAAATGAGAAATTAAGAAGATAAACAAAAGGAAAAGAAAGATAGATAGATTGACACAAAAATAGGCACAATTAGGCAACCAAGGTTCTTCAATAACCAAGACCTCCTAATTACACTCTAGATAGCACCAACCTCTTAGGATGACCTCAAAGGAATTGAATTCCCAAGCAACCAATCCTCTCACAATCAATAATCAACAAGAGCCTACCAAAGGCCTCTCACAAGTTTCTCTCTCTAGAGATAACCCTAAAAACACTCAAAATATTCATAATTCATCAAAAAGTCCCTAAATGAAATGAAAGACAAGCTATATATACAAGCTAAGTAAAGAAGACTAATAGGGAATTACAATGCTACCCTTAATGAAGTAAGGGCCTTATTTGGCTAGTCTTCTTAGTGTAGTCTTCAATTCAAAGATTGGCCTTCAATAGCCAAACACGTCCCTCCTTGCATAGATGATCCTCTAATCAACCTTGCATGCATGGCCTTCTTGCAATCATAACCCTCCTTGCGCAAAGTAGCCACTTGCACAAATAGCCCTTTGCGCAAGTAGCCATCTTTCGACCTTGAATCACCCAAGCTTGCAATTGTAGCCACTTTAAGAGGCAAGCCTTGGGACTTGGACTCTTAAAGCCTTCCATCCAAGCTATCTCCCATATCTTGAAGGCCATCCTATGTGGACCTCCCATGATCGTCAAAGACTCCATTTTCATGAAGCTCGATGGAATTGGTCTTGTATCAGGTTCTATTTATAGAATCCCAAAACAACTACAAAGCACTAAAATTTCGATGTGGCAGCAAGGGATTTTTTTCCTCGAATCTAACAAGGTAAAGGGCCGAGATTTAATCAACCAAAATCAACGACTAAAACATTTTAACAATCGTAAAAATGAAAGAAAATAAATGAAATTACAAGGATTGTACCTCTTAAGGGCTATTTGGACGAAAAATTCGCAATATCTTGAAGAAAAAAGGACGAGCCATTAATGGGCTCGTCCTTTTCCCACTCATCATCCTCACAACGTCACCATAGTGTCGTCAAAACTCGATGGGACGCAATGAGGAGGGGCAGAGGAAGGGCAGAGGAAGGGATGGGCGTGGAAGAGGAGTAGGGAGGCTAGGTTTTCACCCTAGCCCCCTCTCTCTGATTTTTGTAAGACAACCTCTTAAATGAGGGTGTATAGTCATGAGGGAGTATTATTTAGCATTTGGGCTGGGTCATCCCTAAATGGGCTGGATCTGGCCCTATTTTTTTTTTTAAATCTGAAACCCTTTTGTATATCACGCATGTAAACGTGCGTATATCGAGTGTATATATACTTGTAGGGGTAAAATAGGTAATTCAGAAAAATAGGTCGTTATTTAAAGTAAATAGTCGTAACATGAAATATTTAAAATGAGGTCAAACAAAGGCGTAATTAAATAAACAAGCAGTTTTAAAAAAATCATTTTGCAAAAATAGCCTTGAATCGACACTTATCAGAATGAGGCTTGCAATTATGGCCAACCTTTGTAATTAATTACGAAAATAGCCTTCCAATTATCCATTTGCAAATGTATCCTTATTTTGGTATTTAATTTAACAAATTAAGACTAATTTGCATTGACGTCCTTAATTAATTTGCCCATGGCCTAGACATTTCAATTAAGGCCATTTAGAATTTAGATTTTGCAAAATTGACCCCATCTATATTGAACCATGAGCTGGTTAATTATGAGGTGGTCATATATGCAAGAATAACAATAATTAAACAAAAATCACAATTTTAAAACAATTTTGCCAAAATTGGCACATGTATGCACATATATTAATAATTCAAAGCTTGCGGGGTAAAGTTGTAAATTCTTTTAATTACTCAAATTCCTCGGATATAAAATAAAATAAATTGCTTTCTATCTAATTTTCTTTGATTTTTCTGGATTAAATGAACAATTGTTTAAAATTGTCCTATTGCTGGCAAATTATAAAAAATGCTGTAAAATGCTGTAAAGATGCCGATAATTTTCTGAATAATTAATAGAGCCTTGAAGGTTCCCCTATTAATTTATAAAAGTAAAATATTAACCTGAATAACTGTTTAAAATTATTCAGAATTTTTGTGAGTGTGCAAAATTATCTTATTTATTATCCAAGGACCCTAAGTAAATAAAATAAATTACGAAAGATCAAAAATCAGGTGTCAATAGCTGCCCTTTCGGTGTTCGGGGATGGCAAGACCATCCCTGAGCAACGAAATTTGACTAACCTTTGTTTTGACCGACCCGATTCATTCTACCCTTCGAATTTTCATGCAAATCACATAAGTGCGGCCGGACCCGAGCTGCTGGGTTTCCTACATATCTCGGGCTATACGAGAATTCAGGACGCTTGTAGTTCGACTCTATTAAAGACTTTTAAGTGTGTAGCAGAAGAGTCCTGAGATCACCGGTATTGCGCCCGGCTTTTCTCGGATGTTTTGTTGGAGTGTGGCCGACTCTCCGGTCGCGATTTTTTTTTAGTGAAAGAAAAGTAAGAACAAATACGTGACCGCTAAGTCGAATGTGTGGGGCTCTCAAGTCTTGGATGGAGAACTTGTCTCTCATGGGCACCCTCTCTTGACCGGCGGCGTCAAAAAAAGTTTCACGTTTGCTCTGCAATTTGTCTGGATCCGGTTCAGCAGGTTGGCTCTCTCTCGGAGGTTGTGCACCTGCTTCTGAAATTTAACAATATCGCAGATGTCTTCATGCTATTCATATGAATGATCCGTTCAGCAAAAGTAAGTATACAATGGAAATATGTAAAAATGAATGGCCCTTTCGGCAGTATGAATAGATGGCCCTCTTGACAGTATGAATAATGAATGAATGGCCCACTCAGCAGTATGAATGAATGAATGAATGGTCCTCTCGGCAACAGAAAATAAACGTGCAATGGCCCTCTCGGCAGCAGAAAATAAACGTGCAATGGCCCTCTCGACATGGGAAAATAAACGTGCAATGGCCCTCTCAATAATAGAAAATAAATGTGCAATGGCCCTCTCGGCAGTAGAAAATAAACGTGAAATGGCCCTCTCGGTAACAGAAAAT
Source organism: Lycium ferocissimum (assembly GCF_029784015.1). NCBI lineage: Eukaryota > Viridiplantae > Streptophyta > Magnoliopsida > Solanales > Solanaceae > Lycium > Lycium ferocissimum. The sequence goes on from NW_026725022.1 coordinate 57,858, forward strand.
AAACGTGCAATGGCCCTCTCGGTAGCAGGAAATGAAATAATTGAAAGGAATTTAAAGAATGGAGGAATTGAAAAGAATTAAAAGACGACAGATATGGCCCTTGCGGCTGGATGATCTGTCTCTCGTCCGTGGTGTGGGTTGTGACCCTCGTGGTCAGATATGCCCCTTTATTTTTTTTCATGACCCTTTTGGCCGAATATGTCTTTTCGCTCATTCACTTCAACCCTTTTGTCCTGATATGTCTTTGTTATTCGCTCTTTGTGTGGCCCTTGTGGTCAGATAGGTCTTTGTCGTTCATTCTTCGTATGACCCTTTTGGTCGGATATGCCTTTAGGCTCGTTCATTTCTTAGCCTTTTGGTTGGACGAGTCCTTTCCTATTTGCTTGTGGTGTACATGATAGTCAAACATTTCGTTCAAGCCGACTTGGCCTTCCACGAACTCTCGTCGCTTTCTTGACAGTCGAACGGGTTGTTCCTGCTGGGCTAGGCCTTCGCAGTCCTGTCACTTTCTTATTAAGACCTGCATCTACAGAAAAATTGTGAGTTTCCTAAAAGGCCAATTAGTGTTGTTGTCCTCCCATCAGGTGGCTTCTCTGGACATCCTTCTGAACCCTCTTGACCTCGGTATTCCTAGAGACGGTTTTGGGGCATGCTTATTGTCACGACCCGAGCTACGGGCCTCGACGGGTATCCCGGGCTAACCACTGAACACCACTCACTTACCTGCTTATCTGCTATTATTCATACTATATGCTCATAATCATGTAAAACTAGAATCTTTCTTAAATACATTTGCTTTTATAAACATAAGCCCTTCGGCTATCCAAAATAATATATACATGCATATACATAAAAGCCATGGGACCGTACTACCCTGCTACACCGCGTATCTAGGAGCCTCACTCGGAATACTAGACATCCGGACGGGGACAGACCCCGTCATGCCCAAAAAAACATGAATGTACGTATATATATATACCAAAAGAGAAATCGTGGCACTTTCGGAATATGGAGTGCTCTCAAATCAATCAAGCTAGCTCCATGAGTCTGGGCCACCTCCTCGTCTACCGTGGCACGAACACGAGTCGTCCGAAGAAAGGACGTCGTACGAATATTGACCGAGCATGTGAAGCATAAACAATAATGAAGCATCAATAAACCGAGGCATAGAACAAGGAGCAATCAGAATCGATCGAATCATAAGGATGATCATGCATGCCGACTTACTTTCGTACTCATCATCATATCATATATACATAACCGTAATAATCGCCCGACCATGTAGGTGTGGTGTAATAATCAATATCATTAGCATCATCAATAGCCTGCGTCCAGGCATCCTGCGTCCAGGATATTATCTCATGCCGCCCACTAGTGGTGTCTGCCCATGCCATTTGGCCATGGTGTGTATAGCTGCCCGCCTTGGCGGTGACTGCCCGGCCATATAGGCGCGGTGTGATATCATCATATGCTCATTACATCATGCTTATCATAACATGCTTATCATAGTATGCTTATCATAACTCATCATGGTATGCTTGACATCATATACTTATCACAATACATGCAGGGACTCTTAGCTATTCATACTTTATCGGGGTTACGTAAGGTCATGGACCCCCGATGTCATTATGAGCATTCTTACGTATTTCGCCTCACCTTGAAGGAACAAGCATAAGGAGTGTGCACAATGATCAATATCATTAAATTACAAAGGTCATCATTAGCTTTTAGAGGCATCATATCATAGGCTATAGCATTTCTAGACTTTAGCTTGCTATCATCATTTTCGTATTCATCTTATATTTCTTATCTCGTATAGCTATTCATGAGAGAGGACTCTTAACTTTATTGGGGATGGAACATTCATAGTAAAAGAGGAAATTCATGCCATAGGACTCATGCCTTAGAAGGAAAGGGATTAGCCTCACATACCTTTGTCGCTTAGCTACTCTATCGCTTGTTCGTTCTCCTTAATGCGCTTGTCTATACCTTCAATGGAATTCATATCGACATTAGCTATGTCATCGTAAAAACATACTTACTAAAGCTATAGAAATTTGGGCAGCGCTTCCTTTGTTTATACTACTTTTCGCCATATTCCATATCAACTCCCAACATTCATAATAATCATCACAATATGATTAACAACAATCATCATTCATTCATATGATTCGCATTTCATAATTCACCTCAATTTCCCATAATCATGACTAAAAATCCATCATCGTATTCTTTCGTATCCAATGCTCATTTCATGCTCTATAGGTCATTTATAACACATTTATATCATCAACATATTCGTTTCCATGACTCGAGCCAACTACTAACCAATAATGACATTATTCATCCATTGATGACCCATTTGTTATGCACTTCTACAATTCATGAGTCTCGACTTATAAATACTTCAAATAGCCATGTAAAGGTCATGAAACTTAACTTAAATAATAGAGGAACAAGCTTGGAGTGGTGATTCACCCTTAGCACCAAAACCCTAGTTTACCTCTCTTGGAATTTCTGACGTGGATGACTTTTAATGGGTTTCCTTCACTTGACCCTCTTGATTTCTTGTTGTTGATCCTTGATTTCTATGGATTTCTCATGGATGAAATGTTTGGAACTCTCTAGAGATTTCTTGAAGTGTGGAGGTGAACTATGGAAATGAAATGAGAATGAAAAGGGTCCCTTATATTAATCACAAAAGCCGATTTTAATGAACAAAGCGTCATTGCACGGTGGTCGTAAAACTACTTTACGAACCGTATACTAGTTTACTTGCCGTCCGTCCTCCATGCACGTATTTAAGCTTAAGAAAAACAGAAAGTTGAGATTTTTGACTGCTTAGAGGACGATCGCACTATACGGTCCGTAAATCACTTTACGGGCCGTATTGTGCACTATACGACCACTGGCTGGGAAATCTTCGCAACTTTATTATTTCCACAAAATTCATGATTGGCCATTCCCAACTTAACAACACATCATATACTCAAGCTCTTCATCGTTCTACTCGTCACTCAAGTACGAAAAAATTTCGAGGTGTCACATTCTTCCCCCCTTTTGGGAACATTCGTCCTCGAATGTTAAATCGCTAGGGATTCTGGAAAAATTTCACCAGAGTTTCCCCTATAATATGGCGATACCATCCTGTCACAGCAACCCATAATATCATTGCCTCACAGGGCTACAACACAATAGCAATATAGATTGGCCACACACGACCCATATACATAAAAGTAAAGCGTACATACCTTATCATCTCGTCGTCTCATCATAAGCCTCTTCTGGGCCGAAATAAGTGCGGATATGTGGATCTCATTCTTTCTTCTCGCTTCCCACGTCATCTCTTCTCGATTGTTATTTCGCCATAAGACTTTGACTGATGCTATTTCCTTATTCCGAAGCCTTCGTACTTGCCTGTCAAATATGGCAATAGGTACTTCTTCATAGGCTAGCTTTTCTGTAATCTGAATATCATCAACTCGGTACAATCTTTGTGGGATCTCCAACACATTTGCGGAGCATTGAGACATGAAATACCGGGTGAACTAATTCAAACTCTGTAGGCAAGTCTAATTCATATGCTACTTGACCCACCTTACGGGTGATTTTATAGGGTCCAACATACCGAGGACTCAACTTTCCTTTCTTGCCAAATCTCATTACCCCTTTCATTGGTGATACCTTCAAGAACACCCAATCATCGACTCGAAATTTTAAATCTCGCCGGCGGTTATCCGCATAAGACTTTTGGCGACTTTGAGCTGTCAATAACCGATCTCGGATCATTTTGACTTTTTCTACTGCCTGCTGAATCAGCTCGGGGCCTATTAACTGTACCTCTCCGACATCGAACCATCCAATCGGAGATCTACACTTCCTTCCGTACAAAGCTTCGTACGGAGCCATTTGGATACTAGAATGGTAACTATTATTGTAAGCAAATTCTATTAGGGGTAAGTGGTCATCCCAACTACCACCAAAATCTAAAACACATGCCCTTAGCATATCCTCCAAGGTCTGAATAGTACGCTCGGCTTGTCCGTCGTCCGCGGATGAAATGCCGTACTAAGCCTTACTTGAGTACCTAGGCCCTCTTGGAAGGATTTCCTGAACTTGGTCACGTGAACTCGTGCTCTCTATCTGAAATAATAGATATCGGAATTCCATGAAGTCGCACAATTTCTTGAGATACGCTCTCGCATAGTCTTCGCCGAGTACGTGGTTCGACCGGGAGAAAATGAGCGCTTTCGTGAGTCCGTCCACTATCACCCATATAGAATCATACTCGCCGGGAAAGGGGCAATCCTACAATGAAATCCATATTGATCACTTCTCATTTCCACGTAGGAATTTCCATTGCTTGTAATAACCCTCCCGGCTTTCGATGTTCTATCTTCACTTGCCGACAACGGGCATTTGGCCACAAACTCTGCTATGTCTCTTTTCATGCCATCCCACCAATACATCGATTTAAGATCATGATACATTTTTGTCGCTCCGGGGTGGATGGAATACCGGGAGCAATGAGCTTCTTCTAAGATTTGGCGACGAAATTTCGCCACATCCGGACACATAGCCTATTCTCGGTACCCGAGAACCCCATCTCGTCGAAACTTCAAATGGTGACCTTTCTTTTGGAAATTTCACACCTTTATAATACTCTAATTTGGGATCCTCGTATTGTCGCTCTTTTTATTTCTCGAATCCAAGGACGAAACCGTGGGATTATTGATTCTAACTCCCGCATCGCCCGAATCACTTATTCGCACTCCAAGGTTAGCTAGCCGATGGAGCTCATGAACCATTTCTTTCTTTTCGGAGGAACTTCACATGAACGCCCATTGGTCGGCGGCTAAGTGCATCGCCTACTACATTAGCTTTTCCGGGTAGTACATAATATCAACATCATAGTCCTTCAATAATTCTAACCACCGCCTCTCGTCGTGCATTCAACTCCTTTTGTTTAAAGATATATTGAAGGCTCTTATGATCTGTATAGATATCAACATGCACACCGTACAAGTAATGTCTCCACATTTTCAATGCATGAATAACTGCGGCCAATTCTAGATCATGAGTTGGGTAATTCTTTTCATGTTTCCGTAGCTATCTCGAAGCATAAGCAATGACTTTTCCATGCTGCATTAATACACATCCCAACCCAACACCAGAAGCATCACAATACACCACATAGCCATCTGGCCCTTCTGGAAGCGTTAAACCGGAGCCGAGGTGAGTCCGTCTTTCAACTCTTGGAAGCTACGCCACCGGCGTCATTCCACCGAAATTTTACCGACTTCGGGTTAGCTTTGTCAGTGGGGCTGAGATAGATGAAAAGCCCTCTACAAATCTTCTATAATAGCCTGCCAATCCCGTAGAAAACTACGAACTTCGTAGGCGTCGTAGGCCTTGGCAAGTCTTCATGCCTTCTATTTTCGAGTATCAACTCTAATGCCATCATCCGAAATCACATGGCCCAAGAATGTCACAAAATTTTGCCAAAACTCGCACTTTGAAAATTTAGCATACAACTCCCGAGTTCGGAGAATTCCAAGAACACCCGCAAGTGTCCGCATGTTCTCGATTCCGTGCGAGAGTATACTGTAATATCATCAATGAAGACTATCACAAACAGATCCAAGAGGGGCTTGAATACATTATTCATTAAATTCATAAACACCACCGGAGCATTAGTCGCCCCGAACGACATCACTTAACTCATAATGGCCATATCTTGTTCTAAAGGTCGTCTTGGGAATATCTTCTTCTCTCGACTCTTACTTGATGATAACCCGACCTCGCATCTATTTTTGAAAACCACTGGCACCCTCGAAGCCGATCAAATAAATCATCTATTCTTGGGAGAGGATACCGTTCTTTATCGTCACTTTATTCAACGCCTATAATCGATGCACATTTCAGGGAGCCATCTTTCTTTCTCACAAATAAGACCGGTGCTCCCCATGGTGAAGAACTCCGGGTCTAATGAACCCCTTTTCCAAAGAAACTTTCAACCGTGCCTTTAACTCTTTTAACCCCCGCCGAGCCATTCGATAAGGAGGAAGAGAGATAGGCTCGGTATCCGGCAACACATCAATGGCGAAGTCAATCTCCCTTTCGGGAGGAAGGCCGGAAGCTCATCCGGAAATACATCCGGAAACTCACTTACTACCGAACAGACCGGAAAGTAGAGAGACTCGCTTCCGTATCATGAACTCGAACTAAATGATAAATATAGCCCTTAGCTATCATCTTTCTTGCCTTGAGGTAGGAAATAAATCTACCCTCGGAGTTGCCGTATAACCTTTCCATTCAAGCACGGGCTCTCCCGGAATCGAAAGCGAACCAATTTCATTCGCAACCAACATTGGCATAACAGAGGCCAACCAATCCATACCCATTATAACATCAAAGTCTAGCATCTCTAGCTCAACTAAATTAGCTTTGGTCTGACGATCACATATCACAATTATACAATCTTTATATACTTGCTTAGCTATCACGGGATCACCAACCTGAGTGGATACCTCAAAAGGTTTGATCGGCTCGGGTTTCACCCCAATACGATTTGCAATATACGGAGTAATATATGATAACGTAGATCCGATCTATCAATGCATACACATCATAAGAGAACACTTCAATGTACCTCGTGACCACATCCGGGAAGACTCAAGATCTTGCCGTCCGGCTAATGCATATAAGCGTGTTGCGTGGCACCCGCATACCCCTCGCCTCTACCTCGGCCGCCGGGGTCCGAGAAGTCCGCCCGTAGGATGTACCGAAGAAGATCCTCGCTAATGATCCCGTGGGCCGGGCCCTAGCTCGCCACTCGTCGACGGCAATCTCTCATCGCGTGCCCTACTCGGCCGCAAGTATAACAAGCGTCCGAACCCGGCGGCACCGGCCCGTAATGTAATCTACCGCACCGACCGCATCGCGGCATCGGAGGTCTCCTCCGACCGTGATCACCCCCGATTATGAACCCGGGGCCCTTGAACTCGGCCCCGTCCCGATCGGAAAGAGCGATCAAATCTTCTCGTCCGCACATCGGGGAGGTGCACTAGTCGCCGACCGACTCGAGTGCCTAGAAAACGTCCCTCGATCCCCTCTATAATTACGGCCGGTGCCCATAGATCTAGCTCTTTTGCTCGGCCCTCTATCAACATCACATTCACTTCTTTGTGGAGGTTGTTGCCCTTCAAGATTTTGGGCATGAGCTTGAATTCGGGAAATGTCCATCCCGTCTTGTAATGAAGCCGTTAGGCAATCTTTGAATAAATGTGGCCCTAAGCCACTCACAAATCTGTACACCCTGTCGCCCATGTCGGCCACCATCGTCGGGGCATATCTAGCCAAAGAATTAAATTGAAGGCTATACTCCCGGGCGCTCATATTACCTTGCTTCAAATTCAAAAATCTATCCGCTCTAGCTCGGCGAACCTCGGGCGGCAAGTAATGGCGAATGAAGGCATCAACGAACTCTTGCCACACGGGAGGAGGCGCATTTTCTTGCCTCGATGCTCGTCCAATTGTTGTACCATAAAACTGCCACATCTCGGAGTCTATATGATGCTAACTCCACTGACTCAGTCTCGGAAGCATGAATAATCCGCAACGTTCTTAACACCTCATCAACGAAGCGCTGAGGGTCTTCATCCGGCTTTGACCCAAAGAATTCCGGAAGGTTTAGGCTCATAAAATCGCGGGCTCTAGTACTAGCTGAACGATCACTCGGGCCCGTATTTTGCCGTTGTGCCTGAGCGGCAACCAACTGCGTCAATAAATTAATAGCTTCGGCCACTTGTTGACCCGAAGTAGCCGGTGGAGGAACTGGAATAGGAGCCCCTTCTGTACTAGGAGGAGTAGTGGAGGCATCGGATAAGGCCTCATGATGTGACTCTCCTTCATCAACATTCATAGGCGGCTCTCTTTCTGCCCGCCTCTTTGTCGTAGTCTTGCCCTTCTGGGCGGCTTTAGCTTTTGGCGGCATTTCTGAAATCACAACATACTCATTAGGGAGGATTAAATCTTATACTCTGGGCTCTATCGCACGATTTCATATGAAGAAAGATGGTCATTTTTCCTAAATGCCCCGTAGCCTCCTCGTTTATTAGCGTGGCGCGCAACACACCATAAACAAGACTCTACTAGACACGGCTCGTAGACACTTCCTAGGACCAACCGTCTCGATACCACTTTGTCACGACCCGAGCTACGGCCGCGACGGTATCCGGGCTAACCACCGAACACCACTCACTTACCCGCTTTATTCGCTATTATTCATACTATATGCTCATAATCATGTAAAACCGGAATTTTCTCGAAATACATTTGCTTTTATAAACATAAGCCCTTCGCTATCCAAAATAATATATACATGCATATACATAAAAGCCATGGGACCGTACTACCCACACCGCGTATCTAGGAGCCTCTACCGGAATACTAGACATCCGGACGGGACAGACCCCGTCATGCCCAAAAACATGAATATACGTATATATATATATATACCAAAAGAGAAATACGTGGCACTTCCGGAATATGGAGTGCTCTCAAATCAATCGCTAGCTCCTATGATGTCCGGGCCACCTCCCCGTCTACTCGTGGGCATGAACACGCGTCCGAAGAAAGGACGCGCACGAATATTATACCGTGCATGTGAAGCATAAACAATAATGAAGCATCAATAAACCGAGGAGGCATAAAACAAGGAGCAATCAGAATCGATCGAATCATAAGGATGATCACGCATGCCGACTTACTTTCGTACTCATCATCATATCATATATACATAACCGTAATAATCGCCCGACCACGTAGGTGTGGTGTAATAATCAATATCATTAGCATCATCAATAGCTCCTGCGTCCTGTGCATCCCGCGTCCAGTGATATTATCTCATGCCGCCCACTAGTGGTGTTCGCCATGCCATTTGGCCATGGTGTGTATAGCGTCGTCCGCCTTCTCGGCGATCGCCCGCCATATAGGCGCGGTGTGATATCATCATATGCTCATTACATCATGCTTATCATAACATGCTTATCATAGTATGCTTATCATAACTCATCATGGTATGCTTGACATCATATACTTATCACAATACATGCACAGGACTCTTAGCTATTCATACTTTATCGGGGTGACGTAAGGTCGTGGACCCCCGATGTCATTATGAGCATTCTTACGTATTCTGCCTCACCTTGGAGGAACAAGCATAAGGTGAGTGTGCACAATGATCAATATCATTAAATTACATAAAGATCATCATTAGCTTCTTAGAGGCATCATATCAAAGGCTATAGCATTTCTAGACTTTAGCTTGCTATCATCATTTTCGTATTCATCTTATATTTCTTATCTCGTATAGCTATTCATGAGAGAGGACTCTTAACTTTATTGGGATGGAACATTCATAGTAAAAGAGGAAATTCATGCCATAGGACTCATGCCTTAGAAGTAAAGGGATTAGCCTCACATATCTTTGTCGCTTAGCTACTCTATCGCTTGTTCGTTCTCCTTAATGCGCTTGTCTATACCTTCAATGGAATTCATATCGACATTAGCTATGTCATCGTAAAAACATACTTACTAAAGCTATAGAAATTTGGGCAGCGCTTCCTTTGTTTATACTACTTTCCGCCATATTCCATATCAACTCCCAACATTCATAATAATCATCACAATATGATTAACAACAATCATCATTCATTCATATGATTCGCATTTCATAATTCACCTCAATTTCCCATAATCATGACTAAAAATCCATCATTGTATTCTTTCGTATCCAATGCTCATTTCATGCTCTATAGGTCATTTATAACACATTTATATCATCAACATATTCGTTTCCATGACTCGAGCCAACTACTAACCAATAATGACATTATTCATCCATTGATGACCCATTTGTTATGCACTTTTACAATTCATGAGTCTCGACTTATAAATACTTCAAATAGCATGTAAAGGTCATGAAACTTAACTTAAATAATAGAGGAACAAGCTTGGAGTGGTGATTCACCCTTAGCACCAAAACCCTAGTTTACCTCTCTTGGAATTTCTTGATGTGGATGACTTTTAATGGGTTTCCTTCACTTGACCCTCTTGATTTCTTGTTGTTGATCCTTGATTTCTATGGATTTCTCATGGATGAAATGTTTGGAACTCTCTAGAGATTTCTTGAAGTGTGGAGGTGAAGTATGGAAATGAAATGATAATGAAAAGGGTCCCTTATATTAATCACAAAAGCTGATTTTTAATGAACAAATCGTCATCAGATAAAGCTGGTCGTAAACCACGGCTTTACGGACCGTATACTAGTTTACGGTCCGTCCTCCATGCACGTATTTAAGCTTAAGAAAAACAGAAAGTTGAGATTTTTGATCGCTTGAGGACGATCGCACTATACGGTCCGTAAATCACTTTACGGGCCGTATTGTGCACTATACGACCACCGGGCCGGGAAATCTTCGCAACTTTATTATTTCCACAAAAATTCATGATTGGCCATTCCCAACTTAACAACACATCATATACTCAAGCTCTTCATCGTTCTACTCGTCACTCAAGTACGAAGAAAAAATTTCGAGGTGTCACACTTATACTAACGGGTGTCTATATTTTCTTGAAATTTGCAGTACAAATTAGTAAAGCGCATTTTTCTACATATACATATTTGTTATTATTATTTCTTCACACTTTTGAAAAATCTTTTGTCATGACATGCGACTTTTGGGTGCGGTTTTTCGGATCCCCCGGAAGGTATGACTGCTGATTCCCGAACTTGGTGAAAGAATCTCAAGACCTTTCTCAAAAATTCTGTCTCAATTTGGGCACGCGGGCTCTCGCTATTTCTCATCATGCAGAATTTTTGAAGTTCCCTAAAAAAATTCCTCGCCCTGCAGTAGGGTCTTATCTTGCTATCTGCATGCTGATTGTTTCTGATAGGAATTTTTGAGATCTTCTAAAAAATTCTGCCCCAGTGTGGGGTTGACACTGGCCAGTCCTTGTGTCTCGGTCTTCGTAGTTTGATCTCGTTGATTCTATCCCGCTTCATTGCCTCTGGGGTTTTCTTAATGGTTTCTAGGTTTTTCTTTTGTGACGACCGAGCTCGAAAGCGCTTACGTATCCTGTCGCAGCAGGAATTCAGGTCAAACATAGTTCAGGATAAAGTAATCAAGTTTTGGTTTTCTAATAAAGTGACCGCATTCGATATGGACTGCCTACGTATCCCACCGTAGGGAAGTCAGGTCATTACGTAGTTCATTACATAGATGATTTGTTTTTCTCTTATTCTAGTATGAATACAAGCAGAAGACATGATCACAAGGAAATAACAATGCGATTACAAGCAAATGGCATCCTAAATGTAGTATCTCTTGAGCGCATCTGCGTTGATGGCCTTGGGCCACTCTTGTCCGTCCATCTCGGCCATACTATGGCTCCTCCCCAGAATTTCCGAATTGGATGGCCCTTACCAGTTTGGGCGAATTTTTCTCAAGGGGAAAATCGCTTGGGCGAGTTGTCCCCTCCGGAAGAAATCGGGTTTTAACCCGCTTGTTAAAGTTTTGAGA
>NW_026725023.1:0-4847 GCF_029784015.1 Lycium ferocissimum
TACAAGTCTTGGGGAGTCTAAATCTGAAATTTGAAGGAAAAACAAGTTGATTTGAAGGTAGTTGAAAATTTGAGATTGTTGGTGTTCTTGAAGATCTTCAAATCTTTATAGGAAGAAGACTCTCCAAAAGGGCATTTAATCCAAAGTTTTTCAAGTCATGATGTGGGAAAGTGTTTTTCTACCCCAAAAAGGTAAATACTAGGTTAGTGGGCCCGGGAGACGTCATCGGATCCAAAAATTTTGGTCCCCAAATTTCGAGAAAGTCGAGTTGACACCGAAAATCACTGTAGCAGAAAAAGGGTACACTTATACGGACCGTATCTTTTTATACGGACATTATAAGTTGGTCGTGCTTTAGGATCGGCAAGGCGACTTACTTTGTTTTGTGATATCATCTTATCCCCGAGCACTTCACGGACCGTATCCTCTTCTACGGGCCGTATAAGTAAGGTCGTATAAGCCAAGGGAAAAGTGACGTCAACTTGTACGGACGTATCTTTTTATACGGACTGTATAAGTTGGTCGTATCGAGACCCAACAAAGAACGCCATTTTTGTGACATCATCTTATACGAGCACTTCCTTGACCATGTATCCTTTTCTACGGACCAAGTATAAGTAAGGTCATATTTCTCGAGGTAATTTACATTGATCAAGTTTCATTTTCTCAAAAATTTCTTGACTCTCATTGTTGATTTTGTGCCCCTATTCCTTTGGTAGGGAACAAAAAAAAAAAAAAAAAGAGTAGAGAAATTTTAAAATTTTCATTACTTCAAATTGATACCTTGGATCAATTAGGGCTTTCCGATCGCGTTTTCAAGTTATCACCTACCCGGGCCCGAAATTCGATTTATTTCCCGATTTTAGCATTTCAATTTTCTTGTGTCTCTCAACTAGTAGTCATTGAGTAGTTGTTCCTACTTGTGTTTACTAGTTCTTGTTTCCCATTTCTTTCGTGCCAATTCTTTCTCGTACTTTTTCTTCGTTTTTTGCTTCGTTGTTAATTTCTTGGTTCAAGTCCGTTAGATTGAATTGAGTCGTCCGTCTTTCTTAGTCTAACAGAATCTATTCACACCAAGAGTAGAATTTGAACCCTTGTGACTGATGACACATTAACAAGCATACAATCTTTGGCGGAAGCAATTTGGGGGCAATTAAAGGTGCGTATACTTGAGCGATTGTGAGTTGATTTTACTAATCTAACGTGTTTTGCTTGTTTTGTTGAGTGTCTTTAATAGGTACCATGGTTACGGAGGATGAAACACAAGTTCCCAGCAGAGGGAACTTGCTAGTTGATGTAATGAGGGCCTTGCAAGCCTTGAACGATAAGGTTGGTGGTATGGATGGTGAATGGAAAACTTGGAAAGTAGGGTGGAAGCGATTGAAGGAGGTAGTAGGGAGGTCTCGTATTCGCCCAGTGCAATACCAAGGGCACAAGTGGAGCTACTCGGGAAAAGCACGCCCCACATTGTCACCCGACACGCACTTCGTCTGCTATATTGTCGACCCAACCCGTAGGCCGTGACTAGTGCCCGATGCGGGCACCCAAACACACCATCAACGCTATCACAAGGTATATCAACGCATCCAAGTATATAACGAGAAGCCGACAAGGGTGCGTTCCAAATTTATATAATTTCCGGAAAAATTTCGGCGAGTTTCCTTTATTTTACGGACTATCAAAAATAACCACACGCCACGAAAGAAAATACCAACAAAGGCCACACGGGGCCAACAAACAACATATATATATATATATGCGGACGACAAAAGGTTGCGCGCGGGGTCGAATCGCCCAAACACAACATATACAAACACGACCGTACGAGTAGGCCTGACCCGCGAAACGTGTCCCGCGAGACCTCTAAATAGACGAACCGAAATCATATGACGGGACGGGGCCCGCGTGCCCCGAACGAATATATACGTACACGAACAAATATATACAAAATATAAACTCGGGATGAGGAGCACTCCAAATAACGGAAAGGGGGTGTCCTAGCAATTGGATCACCAAGCATGCGTCTGTACACAGCGTAGGCATGAAAACCCCCCGAAGAAAAGGGGTCGATGCGAAATATGTGCGAGTATGCAAAACGAGAAAAATGTAATATAAAATGGAGATCAAATCGAGTACGAGAGAAAGTAAATGCATTTCAAAAATATCAAAATGTTACTTCAAAATATAAATCATGCATGGGGCACGGGAAATATGGTCGTCGCACTTTGTCGATGGCGCCATAACACGGCATAACACCGAAAGTTTCAAATCTCCGAATCTCGAGTCACATATCATACACAACATATCGCCATACTGCACATCACACCAAATATAAGTGGAACCCGGCCCTCGAGCGAGGAACTCGGTGAACCATAAACACAGCGTAACACCGGAGTATATCATAATGCGCATGACAACGGAGCCGGCAGGGCGAAAGCGGCGAACGATATCATAGTAGGCACGAGCGGAGTAGTGAGTAATCATATGCATAAAATTATTATCACAAATCCAAAAGATAAGTAAAATAGTCATATTCGAAATCGGAATAATAATTATTACTTTTTGTTTCAAAAGTTATCGAATTCACATAAAAGGCGTCGCGGGACCACGGACGGTATAGACCCGAGCGAGCGCCTATGAAAAACATACTCATTCTATATCATACAAACTCCTACGAAGATTTCAAAGCAATCCGAGCTTTTAAGGAAAGTTATGAGCGTTTGAACTTTGGAATCGCTAAAGAATAGCTTTAAAACAAAAAATCAGCTTTCATGAAATCTTTACAAGTTATGAATTCCAAGGGTATAAGGATCAATGTTATGGCATATGAGCACAAGAATACCAAGGAAACACATGCGAATCATAAACAAGCTCGGATTGCGAGAATAGAGTTCCTAGAGGCTCGTATCATAGCCTACTTTAACTAGGCATGCCAAAAGAAAGGTTACTTTATACCTCAAACGCTCTCCAAAATGATCAAACTCAAGCTAAATCCAACCTATGATTAAGACTTAACACGATCTATAAACAAACCATAAAATGCCAAACATTAGCTAAAGACTTTTTGGGCATTAAATTCCAAATTTGTAATTCTACGAAATTTGGGCAGCATTTCCCTATAAATAGAGCTACCCAGAAATTCAACAAGCCAAAACAATCAACAACAACAGCAATAACCAACCTAGCAACATCAACAACAATCCGGAAAACAATACAACAACAATAGCTTTCTTTTCCATTATTCAACCAACTTACATAAATTCAATTCGACGACTTGCATTCAAGCCAACGTCGGCAACCTTTACATTCACATACTAACCCGAACCCATACCAACAATATTTAAAGGCATTCTAACCAATTCATACAACATTTCAACAATCCAATTTTTTCCCAAGCGACGAATTCGATACCCAAGCGAGACATGCTACGTTCCTCATTCTCAAATCATGATTTGTATCCACAATTCACATTCTAACAATGCTATTCTCATCAATATATAATTTACATTAAATGTACCATAATCTCCAAATCATCGCAACAATCACAATATCATTTTTTTTCACTAAACATTCATTTCCAACATAGAATTCATAGCGACGATGACTAAAACATTAAGCAGCGTTAATTCAATTGCACTACAACAATGGCCTACATTGACCATAACCTCCCACCAAACATACAAAGATGATTTTTATTCATTCTTCGCTACAATGATCATAACAATGCTAACTAAGCTTTAATTCATAGTTTTGACACAACTTCAACACACCGCGCTTGCGGATGACACCCCTTACACACAACTCATATCCAACATAATATTTTTCATGATATTCATCCAATTTAACATACTACAACAAGGTAGTACACCTCGCATTTTTGCACGTTCCGAATATCGAGTCAATGGCGAAGTTAAGGACAAGACTATGTCCACAAATAATTTTAGGGTGCGAGTTGTTAGGAATATTAATTGTGGACAATGGTAGTATGGAAAATATTGAGAAAGGCTAAGGGCAAGAAGAGGATTCGGAAAATGGGCCGTGGAAATAATACGGAAAGGTTAGGGACAAAATATGGTAATATTGAGAAAAGTCGAGGGGCAAAGCAGAATTTCACCTAGGGTTCATGAAAGTTCCCAAAGGGGCCATATTGGCCATGTGAAGGAAAAAGAATGGAAAGAATGACTAAAGTAAGTCATCTTTTAAAAAGGAAAGAAAAGAAAAGAAAACTCTAGAAAAATAAAGAAAAAAGGAAGAAAAATCTAGAGAAGGGGCATGTGCCCCTCACATGCATGCAATATATATGTGTATATATAAGAGAGGTGTTCATATTTTAAAGAAAGAGAGAAAGAACAAGAGAGAAAGAGAGACAAAGAAAAAAAAGAGAGGGAGGAGAAAACGGACAAGGGGGCTGGCCGAAACCAGCCCCTCAATTTGATCTTGGGGAAATTATCTTCTTCTTGTTTTCTTATTGAATGGAAGGTCCTTATTAGCTTGGGATGATTGTTGAAGCAAGCAAGCTCTTTATTTTTGCAAAATACTAAACTAGCCGAGTGAAGAGCATGTGTGGGAAAGGTAAGGTTTAAACTTGTTCTCATATGTTATACATGGTTTGTGTATGTGGTGGAGTATGGAAATGAATGAAACTTATGAAGTTATGCATGTGTTGTGTGTGGCCGTGTGTGTAATACTATATGAGGTAAGGAATTAATTTATTTAGCATGTTGAATTGTTGTATGATGGATGGTTGTGAATATTGTAGCATGTAGAAAATGATGTAATTTATGGAATATGGGAATTGTTGATGTGGCCGAATGGGAGTAGGGTTGTGGAGGTGTGACGAATTGATT
>NW_026725024.1:0-5076 GCF_029784015.1 Lycium ferocissimum
GTTTATTCGGGGTCGGGGGGGTTCCTTGAAATTTCTTTTTGTCACTCTTAGGAGTCTGTAGACATATGTGCGGGTTGTGTATAGTTGCTGTTCAGTTGTGTCTGTATGACTCATGTTCTGGGCATTCCCGTTCCATAGTGGTAGCCTTGTCGGCTTGCGTATATGTATATGTTTTGGGATGTTGTGTGTGGTAGCGACCTTGTGTCGGCTTGCGTAGATATATATATATATATACGTATTTTGGAAAGTGTGTTATGATAGTCTTGTCGGCTCGTGTATAGGCAGGACGTTCCCCTATATTATTATAGCCTTGCCGGCTTATATACGGTGTTATACGGTGAAAGTTGTAACTCACTCGGGGGGGAACGGAGTTGTTGTGATATATATATATATATATATATATATATGCAACGGTTTTGAACGACGTCGTGCCTTTATAAATATAAGTTCTTTATATTGTAGTTGTGAATGATTATAGTTAACGGTGTATACGAGTGTCCAGCTCGGGCACTAGTCACGGCCTACGGGGTTGGGTCGTGACAATCAGCCCCTTCATCATGTAGTTGTTTAATCCATATCATCATCTTGAGGAATGAAGCTTACCTTAGTAGGCCGACACGCTTATTTTTGACTCCCGAGAGAAGAATACGACACACGTAATTTTTGTTAATGCACGGTGAATAGACTAACGAAAGGGCACAAAGTATACGATGTTTTGATAAGTAAGGAATAGCCTTTGGTGACTAATTGAGATTTCAAAGACATTCGAGGTAAGAGAAGAAAGTTTGCCAAGAAAGGCAAGGTACACGTTATGTATCGGAAGAGATTTATGAGTAACAAGTTAATGATGACTTAATGATGTTTTAGAGAAGAGTTATAACGTCCCTTATATTGTTAATGAGGTGCTAAACAAGTGTTAAGTAGGTTCCATAAGGTTTGGAGATCAAACGAGTGACGAAGGAGTTCGGAAAAGCTGGGCATTATACGGCCAACTACGGGCATGCATAAAATATCTTGTGTTGTATGTTAGGCCGTATATTACACGGATGGGCGACCTTCTTGGACCAAATCTACGGTTAGACAACGGTCCATATAAATTATACGGACCTTATGTTGGTTCGTCAAAACCAAAGCGGGACAGATTGGGAGTTATTAATAAGAGGACGAGTTCATTTCGTTGAGTTCATCTTACATCACTTATATAGGGAACTCTACAGAACATTTCTCCGCTTTCTCCCTTTGAGAATTCAAGAGATATTAATGATCAAATTCATCGAACCAAGAGAATTAAGTGTGAGCTTCATTCAAAGCTCGTGAGAGACAAGAAATCCAAGTGGAAGTGGAACTAGGGTTTTGCTTTCAGTGAAGTGTTTCCACCAGTCCATTCTACACCGTAAGTTTTTATTGTCTTTCGATGTTGTTTAAGGTGTTGAGAGGTTGAAAGACTTGGATTGTAGAAGGAGATAGAAAAGGGGTCATGAATGTGAAAATAGTATCATTTTTTAGTAGTAGCTTGGATTGAGTCACGATTCTTGATATGTTGTGATTATAATTATGCTATAATTGACATACATGGGACAGACATTTCATATGAGTGAACGTAATAGTGAGCTATGACCATGGATATGGATGATTTGAAGTGAATTGAGAATTATGGATAATGTAGGTGAATAAAGACTATTGCTTATGATGTTGTGAATGTTATTATAGATGTTTGGAGTTGATATATGATATGGAGGAAGTTGTATAAATGAAGGAGATGCTGCCTAATTTTCTCTAGTTTTAGTCAAGTATGCTAAGCTATTGATTTTCTAATGTAAGTATAAACTCTAATGAAGGTAGAAACGTGAGCATTGAAGGAGAACGTTCAAGAGATAGAATAGTTGAACGAAAAGGTATGTAAGGCTAGCCCTTCTTTCAATAAGGCATAGTTTCTTGGCTATATATCTATCCTTTCATGAGCCTATGATGTCCTCCAATGATTCTATCTTTAAAAGGAAAACTACTAAAGCTTATGATTCTCGATATGTTACGATTCTACTAAATTCCTTATATGATGAGTGATCATCTAGGGATAGATCTGATGAAACGATGATAGTAATGATGTAAAGTCAGATGCTTATGAGCTCTTATGTATATGTGTCTATATATGGCTATTATGTAACAGGAGCTTATAGGGCCGGGTATGATATGTATTGTGCGCGCGCCTTGCGGTTGGAGTAGGGATAACCACGGGCCTTGGTAGGGCCGGGTATGTATAATCCGCCATGCTTTCCGTGGCCCGAATTATAGAACACTACCGATCATTCGTAGTCGGGTATGCTATGAATATGAATATAATATGAATGAATATGATTATGAATATGAATGTGGATATGAAAATGCAAATAAATACGGATACAAATACGGATACGGATAAGGATGTATGTGCACAATCACGTATTAGAAATGGAAGGTCCCTATGAAAAGCAAGTAAGTGTTTATGATGATGGTTCTACTACCTCCCATCTTATACCATTTCTTATATTGTCTCTTGCTTCTATAAGGATGTTGATTATGCTTACATACTCGATGCATTCTTCGTGCGACGTCCTTATATTTGTGGCTGCGTCATGCCTTGAGGTGGCTAGGGAGAACGGAACTTGATCCATAGGCTTTTATTACTCGGGGACTACGTAGTGGAGCTCCGTTCATTTGGAGCTACAACTTTTGGTATCTATTCTTTTGTGTACATACTTATGGCATGACGGGGTCCTGTCCTGCCTATTTGATGTGACGTACTCTCCTTAGAGGCTCGTAGACATGTGTACATGGTTAGATGTATTTAGCCTTGTCGGCTTATATTTTGTATATCATTTTGATAGTCTTGTCGGCTTATGTACATTGATATGGGCATAGTTGTTGATGGTGCTATAAATGTATTGTTGCCCAATGAGATTAACATGAACGATGGATAGAAATTATGATTAAGCTATGTGGCTCACCTAGATATAAATATGAATGTATGTTAAGAGGTGCCGGTGGGGTTAGCACGGGTACCCGTCATGGCCCTCCGATTGGGTCATAGCGTCACGACACCTCAACCCGTAAGTAGCGGGCGAGAATTGCCGTGAAACCCAGGCTACGGACGTACCTTTATTAACCATAATCAACATACAAACGAATTATGCGTATACGAGTTCAATATCGGTATAAGTGACATGATCGGATCTTATACTTACAAATGACCACATCCTTAGTAAATCACAAATACATATACATATGTATATATACGTTCGCGGTCTTATCCGGCGGGAGAATATCATACGTGAGCCGGAAGGCCAACGTCACACGGGCGTACCGAGCAACCTGACTCACACGGACACCGGAAACGAGAGAGTACCCCCATAACCCACACGTATATGTCTACGGACCTGGGAGTCATAATAGAATCATATGACGGGGACGGGGCCACCGCCGTGCCATGAGCAGAACATATATACGGATAATAGAAATGGCCAGGTACCAAAATGTATAGGCTCACAGGATCAAGGAGCACTTGAGTAACAAAACGGATGTCCTAAGCCGACGGACCTCCACGGCGTGTGCACACATGTCTGGCGCGGCATGGGCCGCGGCCCAAAGAAAAAGGGGTCGGTACGAACAATGTACAGTATACAAGGCATGGGATGAAGTAAACAATGCATGAGTCATAATCGAATCGGAAGTCTGTGCAAAAATAAATGCAATAGCAAAATATCAAAATGCTTTCAAAATATTAAATTGCCCAGAGTGAAATCATGCATAAAGAGCTCTGCATTGTGGTCGCCCCCGTCATTGGCGCCACAACATCATACTCGAGAAGGTTTTGTATCTCCGTATCCCCGTCACGCGGCACATCATATATACCACGGTACCGGCCAATAGGGGCGCGGCGTACCGGACCGTCATCGCCACCATTATCCACGGTTCCGGCCAAAGGAGCTCGGCGAGCCGGACACATCATACTCCGGAAATATAACATAGTGCGCACGTGACATCCCGGCCCGGGACTCGGTGAAAGAAGTGACCATAGTGCTTGTGAGAGTCGTGAGAGACCATGTGCAATTTTTAAAACACTTTCCAAACATGCAATGGAAAAACCGAAACAAATTATCGTTTAAGGGTCAAGACTTAGTCAAGTCAAATGGCTTTCGGACGACCTTCGGAAACGCACCAAATATCTTAGACATATCACGGAATCGTAGGAACCATATGCGGAGGTCGAAATGAAATAGTATTAAATTTTTCCGAAAAATCATTATGAATAGTACAAAAGAGCCGTGGGCCCCACGGACGGGTGCCGACCCCCATCCGAGCCCGACTACGAGATTTAGGGGAAAGTTATGTCTTATGAATTTACCTATTATGTTTTGGGGCGTTCCGAGTTCGTATGCAAAAGTTACGGACGTTTGAAGTTCGGAGCCTTTTTTTGTAGAGAAATTCTTTCTAAGGCTTTAAAAATCTAATCCTTTAAAAACATAAGAACCTTAGTTTAACCAAATGACTTGCGAACATCAAGAGATGAATAAACTCATATGGTTGCTCGGATTACCGGAATGGAATCACCTCGAGACTCGTAATATATCATAACTTAAGTAACTAAGACATGCCCACGACAAAGAAAGGGTAAGCCTTGCATACCTTGCACCTTTCCAAGCTAATCCGGATTTGCGTCGCGAACTTCCCAAGATCTACAATACGTCATTAAATATCAAATATTAGCTAAGGCATTTAGAAGCCCGATTCAATGCTTTGCAAATTCTACGAAATTTCGGCGGCCTTTTTTGTAGTGCGCCCTCCCGAGAATATCGCTCGGCCCCGATTCATCAACCAAAAATACCAACAAACATTCTAATGACATCAATCATTGATTGAAATGCATTCTAGTTGTTATGCTACTGCATTTTCGAGTATGAGCGTGACATGTATAAAATTGACAATCATGTTGTAGCTACGTAATTTAAACTCTCGTTGATAGTATCGTATCTGTGCTTTTTGTACGGCTTGGATTATTTGAAAGTTGAGATGGGGCCCGCACAATTTTTTTTAATGTCA
>NW_026725025.1:0-5087 GCF_029784015.1 Lycium ferocissimum
CCTCGAGTTTATGAACACCATATTCACATGTTTTATGCTAATCTTAGAGCTACAAAGGATGATGAACTCGAAACCCTTGTTTTTGACACTTGTATTTTGTTTGACGATTCTGGCTTTAATGAAATGTTTAGTATCAAAAGCTCTGGTTTTTCTGCTTTACCTCGTAACTTATGGCCGTCAGATTTTGAGGTCTCTTATGAGCAGGCCAAGCGGTCTATTTCTCTTGAATCAACTAGTTCTCTGCCTCCTCACTTAGGCCCCAAAAAATTGTCTTTTGAAACCCGTGTACTTGCTCACATTGTTGCCACCATCATCATGCCTTGTGTAGGCTCTTTGTCAACTCTTACTTAGCGTTGTTGACACCCAATTTTGTCCCACCTTCCCTAAATACTCATTTACATTTCTAGTATTTCCAGCAATTTAAGAAATGATTATTTATATTTTACTACAATTATTAACTTTTATTAATATCGTGTTCAGTACATTCCTATTACGGTCACTAGTCATATTATTAACTTTTTGCCGCTATTGTCTTTATCAATTATTATCATGATTATTATTATGATTATTATTATTATTATTATTATTATTATTATTATTATTATTATTATTATTATCACTACCATTATTATTATTATTATTATTATAATTTGCATTATAATTATTTCAGCATTTTTTGCCACCATATGCGCACGCATTGCATCTATTCACGCACCATTAAATAATATCTATCATTTATTGTTGAACTTTTAAAAATATTTTGCATTAATAATTACGTATTTTATATTAGGTAATATTTTAGTCCGTATTAGTTGACCCATAATTAAATCTTAAAACTATCTCAAGCATAAAGCTAACCGTGAAGCAACCACATTTTAATTCTTCACTACTCAAATTCTACGCTTTATCCATTGAAATTTCCATTTTAATGCTCAGCCCAACTTTTTAATACCCGTCTACACATTAGTTGAACTCATCTGTTTAGCCCAATGAACTGACCAAGTCACAAACAAAAGAACCTCCTAGGTTCTTCCTCTTCACTTCTCACCGCCACCACCGCGCTTGCCCTTCCTTTCTCCTCCTTGCTCACCTCTATTTCTAGTTGAATCGTCCTTCTTTATTACGAATGTAGATTACTCCCTCCCATTTTTCGCAAACCTCGTTTGCTTCCTCTTCGCCCGCTTCTTTATCTCTCGTCTCCTTTTTGTCCTCTTTCTCTCCCTGCCGCATTTAAGAGCTAAAAAGTGGCAAAATAACAGAACTATTTCGCTAACCACTCCAGGCCTTGCATGGCTATTTTAAAGGCAATTCAATGATCGGTTCGTGAGGTCAGCGTTTGAAGGTTTGGATTTTTGTTCTTTTCTTTCGCCCTCTGCTTGTTGATCCTAAGATCTTTTAATGAATTTCGTTCGTTTGTGAAAAAGAAAACCTTTCTGGCTAGTCTTTTTTATTTTTGGTACAAGGTTTTTAAGAGTGTTGTCTTCTTCTTCATTTTTCAACATCAAGATCTGAAATGCGAGGCGTTTTGATTTGAACGTTGAAAACCCCGCTCAAATTTCAAACCTCAACCTAACTTTGTATATAAATAAACATTTTCTTGCATGAAAAAAGAGCAGCAGTTTTCGCCTTGAATTGGTTTAGTTTTAATTTCTAGTTATCGAAATATTTTTGTTATCGAGTCAAAATTCCGTGACCATCTTCTGTTTTATTCACTTTGGTATCACCTTTGATTTCGAGTGCATACAAGTTGAGATTCGTGGCAGTTCGCGTAACTCGAAAGATTCGTATCACTTAGTGTTGCTCCCGAAGGTAATTTTCTTCTTGCCTTAGTATTCTTGTTTTTCTTTAATTCTCGTTTTTTGTTTCGAGTAAATCGGTTCTTTTTTCTTTTCCGTTTTAGATGTTTAGACTCCCTTTCCATCTTATTTTCCAATTCTGTTGTTGTCAAGTTTGCGTAGGTTAGCCTAGTTCATTTTCGTTTAATCTAGGCCAGTAAATTCCCCTTCCCATTCCTCTTGCGTTTCCTTTTAATTTTAAGTTTTCTGTATGTATACGTGTTTATATGCTAGTTTAGTTAGCTAAATATGTTTTGCTGTATTAGCTTGGTTTAATAGTTAAACATGTTTTATATGTTAGTTTTTAGCTTAGATTATTTAGTCCTGTATATTAGCTTAGCTTAGTCCCATTCTTTGAAACATGTCTTATGTGTTATCATAGCCTAATCTGTTTCAGTTAAGTATGACTTAGTTGTTAGTTAGCCTATTTTAGTTGAACATGCCTTAGGAGTTATTTGTCCTAGTCTGTCTATGCTAAGCATGTATTATATATTGGTTTAGCTCTAGTTAATCATGATTTATATGATGTCTTGTTAGAATTAATTAGTTAGTGAGATTTAGATGTTATTTGTTTTGAATACGCCGCAAAGTATATATTAGTCTAGTCTCACCTCATTGTTGCTCAAGTATACTCGTTATTGGTTCCGTTGGTCACCTACCGTGATAGATGTAGTGCCATGAAGTTTGATCAAATGAGTCGGGTAATACCATGATGGCTTAAATGTGATAATCTTAGTGTCCGATCTACATTCTTTTGCATAATGTCATGTCATGTTAAAGTTGATCATGTCGTAACCACGTATACATTATTTTTCTAGTTAAATGGGAGTTGATGCCGTATGTCTCCATACTGCGTACTAAAGATCCCGTTTTAGCTTTGCTTGTTATCTAAATGGGAGCCTGGATAATCTTGGAGTTAAGCTTGGAGTCATTTTGACCTATGGTGTCTAAAATAATGAACTGGTTTTTCCATGATATGAGTTTAGGCTGACTGGTTTAATATTCTGAAATCTCAGAATGTGTGTGTAGGGATTTAAAGGATTTTAAATGCCACTGGTAGAATCTGTGAATCTATTTGGTATTCTAGAAGTTTATGATGTTTGTCTAAAATTGACGTGAGGACTGCTACCTTGCCCGTTTGTGTTATGTCCGTGACTTTGTGTTCTATTGTCCTTTGTGTTGTTCATGACGAATGAGAAACTGATTATGAAAATATGGTCTTAATATGATCTAAAGTTTGTATGTTAATTAATCGGTAAAATAAACAATCATTGAGCATGTTGTCGCCCCGTCTGTTAATGGTTTCTTTATATCTGCCATCCCAAATATACCGTATTCCATCATGCATATATGCGATATACCTGTATATTCAATCGAAACACGTTAATAGGGAGGTTAGATTGGTCATTATGGATCAAGCTTGAACCTGCCGTGTTAGCTATGCCCGGGATTCATGAAATCCTTGAACTTGTGCAAACATCTTGTCAGAGCTAAAGCTTTCCAATATTGACCTTCTATATATTCCTACGGATGTGTATACATGAGGTATACGGATATACAATATATATACATAATCTATTGGATTCGTCTTAAGTTTACATTTTTATATGTTTATCTTTCGTTGATTAGATACTAATCCGTTTTCCTTTCATTTTTATGGCCCTTGATACGAGTCCGAGGGACTCGTTTCCGTATTCGTTGGGCCAAGGCTCAACGAAAATACGAGCCCTCCTTCCGTCCACTACCATTGTACGCCCAAGAATAGGAAAATCAAGCTCGGTCAAAAAAAAGCCCAAATAATAAAAAGCAACAACAACAAGAATGCACATACGTAGATTTATCGTCTGCCTTAGTAAAATGGAACCCGCAGCAGCCCTCTCTTTAAAACGGGCTAGTTGTCACGACCCAAATCATGGATCATGCGGGCACCCACACCAACCTTCCCCGGTGGGCGAACCCTTCGTATAACTACCTTAATTTGATACAACATGCGGAATAAATGCTATTATTATAAGAAATTCCCAAATCCTACTGTCTAGATTACGCGCAGCTTCTAAGAAGTTTACAATTTGAATAGACAACAAGACTAAAATCGGGATACTTATCATTAAGGATAGAGAACAATTAAATTCAGCGAGAGACTGGTTGCAATATCTCAATTTCACCCAAACGCCTTTGACGAATGCCCTCGAAACAGTGCATTGAGACTCCGAACATCGCTTTGAAAATAACTCTCACAGCCTCGGAGAGAATTGCAGCAAGAGTAATATGAGCACAACACTAGGCTCGTAGGTATCATAGACGACAATGGTTAGTTTCACGTATATAAACAAGAAGCAACTAACAAGTAAGCGTATAAGTAATCAAACTCTGATCATAACATCTACATGCAGAAAGTCTTGCGTGCCGATAGTTTGTGTGATCTCAATATCTCGGATTATAAGCCTAGGAGAATTCTATAAACCCCGATTCCATCCCCTTTAAAATAAATACTCACAAACAACAAGCTGCATCTACAAATCAAGAATCAATCGGGGAAGAATGTGCCGTAATGACATGAATGACATTCAAATGGAGTGCTATGCGACGCAATGTCGTGCTATGTAAATGTTATGCAATGCAAAAGAGTCACCTCTCACCTCCTCCCGCACACACACGTGCTAATGCTCATAGTCATGACCCGTGGGGACCCGTCAAGTCCATGTACCACTCGCTCGAATATAACCTCGGATCACGAGCCCTTACTCTCGCGATCTCCAAGAAAGACCTCGGGCGTCGGACACCCATCGTTCCGGCAAGAAACCTCGGGCAACAAACACTCACAATCTCCGTAAACCTCGGGTCTCTGCTCACTCTCGATCTCCGGAAGAAACCTCGGGTCTCTCTCCGTCACCAATTCGATGCCGAGGCAGAAACCTTAGGGTCTCTCGTCTCCCCACCAATATAACAACATAAGAGTAATATGAAAGCATGTCATGCATGATATCGATCTCAACTATATCACCAATATGCAATAAAACAAGTACAAGTCATATTACTTATGACTCCAGTCATCAATATTACCACTTCCACTGCGCAAGGTGAGGAGCTGGTATGTGATAAAGATACGACTAGGTGATAATTACGTCATAGCACATAGAATATGGGATGCATGCCTCGTGGAATCAACCTCGATAATCCGCAATCATAGGTTCCCAGGGTTATAGGAATTGCGTTTTAAAAAGGGTTCTCTAATAATTTCTCCTATGACCG
>NW_026725026.1:0-4477 GCF_029784015.1 Lycium ferocissimum
ACCCCGAACCTCATAGCTTGAAATGATCCTCAACGTACAATGACTTAAGTTTACAAAAAGGATAATGATTTGATATACATATGGCCTCTTTATACTTTGATATTTTATGATATAAGATGTGTTTCATCCGCCCAAAAATATTTGATATGACTATTGTGGGGATTTTTAAATGGATTCTTTTGACTACTTCTTGGGCTTTGAAAATATTTTATTGCTTGTTTCTCACTATCCCGGTCCCCTCAATGTCCTTCCGCCCCGGGGGGGGGTGTTTGGCCCTCTTGCTTTTCCCCGCGTCCCTCCCGGGGGGGGCCGGGGCACGTTATATTTCCCGCGCCCCTTGCTACGGGGCCGGGGCATGTTATATGATATGAGATGGGGAGAGGGGGCCCGGATGTATGTTTCCCCCTTTACCGGTCCCTCACTCGGGGGGGGGGCACGTTACATGCCTCTATTTATGATTTTGTTTTCCGCGCCCCTTGGGGGGGGGGGCATTAAGAACAATTTATTTTTGGTTTATGTTTTTATCCCGCGCCCCTCCCGGGGGGCGGGGCCTTATATTTCTATGATGATTTTTGACATTATAGGGAAATACTTTTTTTCAAGGGCAAATGATTTTTTACCCCTTTTCCGGATGACCCCCTACTCGTGTCATGCCATACTCGGCATTTCCCGTCCCCTTTTCGGGGGTGCGTTTCTGCCGCGGTACCCCCGGAATAAATTTTAGTGGAGACTTTCCCCCGGGGGATCGGCGACCCCGGTTCCTCGGGCTACGATGAGCATTGTGTTATGACGGTTGTATATGTTAGAGACTTTGCGGGAGGGGGGTATAAGCGTCGGGTTTTGTGCGGATTTGGACGATTTGTTACGCATTGTATTATAAGTGTATATTGTTTTATATTTCGATT
Source organism: Lycium ferocissimum (assembly GCF_029784015.1). Taxonomy (NCBI): domain Eukaryota; kingdom Viridiplantae; phylum Streptophyta; class Magnoliopsida; order Solanales; family Solanaceae; genus Lycium; species Lycium ferocissimum. The sequence continues at coordinate 906 of NW_026725026.1, forward strand.
TTCATTGATTTGGGAAAAGGAAAAAAGTACACTATTCTCCCAAAAATTTTCATTATGTATTTGTTCATAACGGGGCCTGGATTATAAGAACTATATGGTCGGGGGGGTTCGCCGCCCAAAAAAGGGTGGTCCCTCCGCCCAAATTTAAAGGGTGTGAATATATATATAAAAGATTATTTAAGACCTTCACTAGAGGGGGGAGGGATATATGTATATGACTTCTTGATCCCTTGGGTCATAGTATATGTTGATGCTGTTTCCTTCTCGAAAGGCACGGGCATTGGTATTTTTATTATCATACTTGCCTCCCAATCTTTTATTCAATCTTGATCTTCTTTTGTATTTCATGCTTTATATCCCAAATATTTCTGCCCCCCTTTTCTTCGGGCCGTTTACCCCGGGACAAACACCGGGGGACCCTACTCCCCTTGCCAAATTTGGAGAGCCCCCTTTTCCCGGAGCCTGTTTTTTGTCAGACCTTTGATATAGACTTTCATATCCGGGGGTACGGCGGGGCCCCCGCCCCGTCTTTTTCCTTTTATACTTTTGGAGGTCGTAGACAGGGGGTTGTTTATGGTTTTGGTGGGCCCTTTTCAATGGTTCTTTTTGGATACCCCCGTATATAGTGGCACGTGCTTGCCTTTGTGTTATGTTTTGGTTAGCATGACCCCGGGGAGACAGGTTCATTATGATATATGTTGTTAGGAGTCTATAGCTCCTTTCCAAAATTTATGTTTTATTTCAAATTATATCTAACAGGGTATACGAGGCCCCCTGGGACCTTTTAGGCTCTCGGGTTGGTCGTGACAAAGGGTATGGCTTTTTATCCCGGGTGTCTGGCCCCGGTGTCTATGGGTTTTGTTTATTTTTTGGCCCCACTCTATAAAGAGCTGGGACATTTGGGATGTCTTTTTTTCCCACTTTAGATCGTGCGATAGAGTATATTATGGGGATAATCCCTTCAACAAATTTTTGTGTTTACCATGCCTCAAAGGGGGCAGGCCCGGGGGCAAATCGGTAAGGATACTAGTCGGGAGAGTTACTGGGCCCATCCCGGGGCTAGGGAGTAGCTTAATGGTAGAGTTTTGGGAGTATCTAGGGGCGAGGGGCCCCTCCGTGGTAAGGAGAGTTTGTGGGGGCCCTTTCCCGGCCCCCCTTCGCCCCCGGGAAAAGGGAGCTGAGTTGATAGATTCTTTTTGCGAAGGAAAGGGAGCGTTCGAAAATAGTCTTGGTTTTTGATTCGTTGGCAAATCGCGCTTGTACGAAGGGAAGGGGATGCTCGTTAGTGAGGGGGATCATTATTTGATTGAGGTTGATGGAGGGCTCTTCACGGTAGGATATTGCCGGGTAGGGACTTTGCACGGGGTAGGGATCGCACAGAGCGCCCCCATGAGACCCGGCGGGGCCCAAAAACTAGATTGGGGGTTATCGCGATTTTCAGGCGCCTCAAAAGCATATTAGATTTTTTTTTCCCCCGCCCGGGGGGTTGCACCCCCTAGTTCACGGGTAGGAGATTTGCCAGGGACGGGAGCCGGCGAGCCCCCAGGCTTGTTCCGGATAAAACGGGGGTTCGAGCGGGAGGCCCCCCTTTGCCCGGTGTTCCGGGTGGCCCCCCCTTTTTTGGGGAATGCCGTTTTACTCGGGTCTTTTTTTTCTTCGGCCGTCAAGTCCATATGAAGAGGGGGTTTGGGATGGCGGGGGTGTGGCTCCCCCTCGGACGGCCGGTTCATCCCGTAGCTATGCCCCCTATGGGGAAAAAGTTTGGGCATCCGGGCCGTGGTAGAGGGGCGCGGGGGAGCTTCCGGTTCTAGTGGTCCTTCAACCACATATATGCTTTTCAGTACGGGGTCGGGGGGGCGCCCCCAAAGTGGTTCGGGTTATTATCGATTTTCTCGGGGGTATAGCATTGATAGATCCCGGGTTTTACCTTATCATATTATTTCCCCTTTTTTGCTAGTAGAATTTGGGAAAAGAACCCGATTTGATGAACCATTTGAGGGCTCAACGGAGGAGTTCGTCACGAACAAGTTTTAGAAATTGTTGGGGGTTATATATGGTTTTTACCATGGCGATCGATAGAGTTGAGATGGAGTTTGATGTTATTAGGGTTTGGTTAGTTTTGTTACGCTAACGTTTATTGTAGAGAAAAGATAGTTCGATTTTGTTCCCGAGAGCCGTTTTAGAGGGAGAGGGGAAAACGGGATTGCCGAGGGGAAGTTTTTTCATACCTCAAGGGAAGGAAGATGATTAGAAAAGGGTTTTATTTTTCATGGTTGTTGCCGATATGAAAGGGAGGGGCATTTGTTTGTCCGATAGTTAATGTTTCCCCACGTATTCCCGGAGAACTTCCGGGTCCCCCCGAACGGGGTGAGTTTACTATGATGTTTGCCGGGCCACCCCTATCATTCCTCCTTTTAGAATGGCACCGCGGGTAAGGAATTAAAAGGCAACTAAGAGACTTGTTGAAAAAGGGTTTCGACCAACCATCACCAGGCAGGGCTATTTTGAAAGAAAATGGGTCACCCGGAGTGTATTGATTATAGGCGTTAATAAAATAACAATAAAGAATAGGGATCCCCTTCCCGGGGTTGACGTCTATTTTACCACTGCGGGGGGTATGTTTTTTAAGATAGACTTACTCGGGCTTCATCGGTGGGGAAATGAGGGGGTTTCGAAACGCATTGGGGCCCGATTGGGCATTATGTGTTAAACCCCAAAAATTTTTCATTCTAAGGCGTAAGGCTTAAGTGAGCTCAAGAGGAGCAAATATTACAAGTATAAAGGATGAAATTCTCGTATTAAAAAGAGGATAGCAGAGTAGATATTTGGAATTCGTACGGATGAGGGAAGTAACTTTCACCCATCTCGTAGGGGGATGATGGGCCCCCAACTTTTACAGGGAACCCCCGGCATTCACATAAGGCTTGGACATATAATAAAGTACTTTCGGTCAAACCATAGAAATTTGCGAATAATACTCAAATTTAAACAAAAAACGATAATTAAAGACATATCGGGCCTAGGGTGTTTCTCAAAAACACGACATCCACATACTAACCCGGGGCCTTCTGAAAATCTCTAAGTGAAAACGAATCACTGGTCGGGGTAGGGCCCCCCCGGCCCCCCACTATGATAACCATAAACCGCCGGGTCCGGGAAAAAAATGGAGTTTGCCAATCCCCGGGTAACCCCCACCTGAATACCCGAAAAAAATAGGAGGGTTGGGATGAACATAGCGGCAAAGGGGGCCGACGAATAATGTACCGAGTATGAAGGCGGGGAAAAATCATAAAGAATGAGACATAAGCCATATGAATGTTGGGAAAACCCCCCAATATGAATAGCCCAAGGCAATGACTAAAAAAGAAATATATCCTACCCCCCGTGGGGGCCTTAAATATAAATATAAAATTCCCCACCCTCATGGGTCTTGAAAATATATATATAGCCCCCTTTCTAGTGAGGGGCTCTAAATAATCATATACGTACCCCCCTACAGGGTCTCTGAACAATCGCGGGACAAATACATACCCCCCGGGACTCGGTGAATGATAAAATTTAACCGACATGCA
>NW_026725027.1:0-4477 GCF_029784015.1 Lycium ferocissimum
ACCTCCGTTCATTATGGGAACATCATCGTCGCTAGGCCTCCCCTTTAAAAAAGGATTGGGATCTTTAATTGGGGGCCAACAAGGAATAACATCAAGAAATCATAAACATAGAAATATCAACCCTGGGAAAGCATAATTATCATCATCACTATCATAAAACATTCCAAAAAAACCCCCGGGGATCTTTGTTTTTCATTTTAGGGAGAAAGAAGGGTCGGGGAGTAAAAAAAAAGAATTTATAGTATAGAAATCATGTTTTAAGGGGGGACTAGCCTTACATCCCTTTTATTCTTTAACGATATCGACTAAGCGCCCCTTCCAGTACAATTAACATACAAAAGGGTTGCTTAGAATGGGATAATCAAGTATAATTAAGTTTAAACTAAAGCGACTAAGGGCAAAATAAGTTTGGCGGCCTCCTTTCGACAACTTTTCCCCTAAAATTAAAATAGCTCCCAAACATCTAAAAACCCTTTCCCAAATATCATAATACGTAAATTCCTTAAAAAGCATTATTAAATTTCCCAAAATTCACCCAACACCCTAAAGACTATAACTATAATACAACTCATTTTCTCTTCACATAAAAATTTCCTCTTATTAGCATCATTCGTAACAAGATTATACTGTTTTACACCATGAATCATAACTAAAACTATTTTCAACTCAAAAACCCTTATTTGATATATGAGTTCATATTTTTATTTTTTCCCCCAATTAAGTTCTTAACTTTAAGAAAAAACTAAAACAATTATAAAACTCACCTTTAACCATATAAATATGACCTTGGATGGATGTTTTTCCCCCGAGAGGAACCCCCCTTAATACCAATGGAGTTTTTAAATTCCCCCAACCCAGGGGCATTAAACCCGATTCTACCCCCCTTGATTTTTGATTTTTAATTTTTTCCCCTTAGATATGTGTTCGTATTTTTTAAGGGGAGGGGGTTTAGAGGTTTGAAAATGTTGGAGAAGTGGAAAATGAGAAAAAAGAAGGAGGGTCGTGCTATATAGAAAAGAAATTCGGCCCCGACCAAAAATCTACGCCCTTTTATAGGGACATAAATTATACTTCCGTATAAGGGCCGTACTTTTTCCCCCCGAAGTCATCCCTCTCCGGGAAGGTTTTTCCGGATACACGGGTATAAATTATACGGTCCCTATATATGACCATACAATCCACAATTTTTTTTTTAATTTGTTTATTTGGTTTTGTTAACTTCCAAACCTCTGGACCCTTTTTGGCCCTTTTTTTAACGCTTCTTAAGTCTAAAGAACCTTATAATTCATCCCCAAAATCTTCTTTAAAAATCCCTTAGCTCGATAAAGTAAATTTTAAACGCAACAGACTTTGCTCCCGGGGCGAATCTAAAACTTCCCAAATCATATAACTTAAAAAAAACCTTTCCGTATATACTTTAAGGTTGCCAAATATCCTTTTTTGTCGTAAGAGCTTTCTATTTGTCTTAAGTTGCGTTAGTCTTTTTCGACTCAACGACATGAAATTTTGAGGTGTAAAATAAATACAAACACAAAAATTATGGGAAAGGCCTAAATATGCCATTATTAAAATCTAATTTAGGGGGCATTGGTAAGCCCAAAAAATACTGAAACTCATGGGTTCCCTATCTTGTCCAAATCCTTTTTCCCTTTGAATATCCTCTCCCCATCTTTGGTGATAGCCCAACGCAAATCGATCTTTGGGAAAAAAGAAGCACCAAGTTGGTCAAACGGTCATTAAAACGAGGCTAGGGGGAAAATTTTTTAAAAGGGCCCCTTTTTTTGGCGGTAATTTACATTCTCATAGTCCCTCTTTCTTCTTCACAAATAACCCGGAGCACCCAACGGGCGCTCGGGCCAATAAATCCCCTCAAAAAATCCCAAAGGGGGCCAAAACCCAAAAACTCGGGGGGGCCTGATAGGGGGAGAAAAAGGGACAGTTTCCGGTTCCCCGTCGGCAAAAATCAAAGTCACGATTGGGGGGGCATACCCGGGGAATCCTCGAAAAACAACTCCGCCCGTAGGGATAGAATCAAGGGGTGGAGATGTAACGGTCATATCACGAACGTGCACCAAATACGCCAAACACCCCTTTTTTACTAACTTCTCCGCTCGACCAAGGAAAAGATTTTTTCGGAGCGGGAATAGGGTGCCTCTCCACCCCCCCCTAGGGAAAGCCCCGGGATGGCTAAAGTGACTATCTTGGCGTGAGTCCAAATCCCTATAAGGGAAAGCCGGGGGGACCAAAATAATATCGAAGTCCCCATAAGAATCTTAAATCTACCCAAATGTCTACCCATAAAAAATAGCAAGACTGCTGTCCAACCGAATCCCCGGGGAGGAAAGGGAAACGGTATATCTATGCATTTAATTGCCCGGCAAAATGGGGATATAGAATAAGTGGATCCGGGATCAAAAACCGGTCTTTACCTTGGGGAGGGAAAATGCCAGATCCCCTTCGGGCCTCCCGGGGGCCCCAAAAGGAATAGTAACAATAGGCCCCACTTTGCCCGTCGGATCCCCCTCCCCCGGTACATCCTGGGCGGGCCCGCCTTTCCAGGGAAAGACCGCCCCCCGGCACCCCTCGAAACCTTCGACCACGGATGTTTGGGAGCCCTCGGGGGATAATCCCCTAGGTCGGGAACCAAAACATGCCCAACTCTTTAAGAGAAACAGAGGAGTCGAGGGGAAACACGGGGGGCACTGAAAAGGCCCCCCTTTTTCAGAAAAGAACTCTCAGAGCTCTTGCCTAGGGGGCTCATGGGGGGCCCAAAATTAATGCGGGCGACCGGGGAAAAATGCGGGTGGCCTGGCCGGCGCCCCTAGAACCCCAAAACCGGTCGCGGGCCTCGTCCCCCTTAAAAACACGGGGTGGCCCCCCATAGAAGAGCAAATGGTGGAAAAAGCCCCATCCCATCCAAGGCAAAAAAACGAAACCCTGTCCTCAAAAACCGTCCTATTCCCCTTTGGAAAAAGGAAAATATCGGGGAATAGAAAACGGGGCCTAACTCCAAGGACATGCCCCCCCGCCCGGGAAAGCTCCCCACGGGTCTTTGCGGGGGGACTATTTCCCGGGAAAGGCCCGGTGGGCGGGGTCCAAGTCAAGGAGGAGAAGGGCCGCCGCCCAAAAAACCTCACCGTCTTGCCGCGTGGGAGGACACATAATCCCGCCGGGTCCCCCTATCCCCTACGGTTACCTCGGCTTAAAAAGAATCCCCCCAAGGCACCCCGGGAAGGCCAAAAACTGGTGTCCTTGAACCCCCCCCACCGGCCAGCGGTCGCGCCCCTCCGGGGCCTAATCCCACAAAGGGGATCCTCTTTTCGAGAGCCATAGCACGGGGATTCTCCCCCGTGGGGGTCACCGGGGGGTCGCCCCCTGTGGGGAACCCCCGGGAAGAACCGGGGCCCCCGGGGTCAGGGGGGGGGCCCATGACACTGGCCGGGGTTAAGCCTAAAAGGGCCCTCGGGCCCCCGATCCCTCGGTCCCTCCGGGATACTGGGGCCGGGGAGAGGAGACCTTTTTTCCCGGGGCCCCTCAGCTCCCCGGGGGGGGCCCCCCCCGCCTCCGCCTCCCGCGCCCTCGGTTTGCCCCCCCTCGGGTGCACCGGGCCGGGCTGGGGCCCTTGCCCGGGGCCCCGAGCTCGAGCCCTTTCCTCTAGAGAAGAGATAAGGTGAACCCTTTGTCTTTCCATACAATTTGAATAAAGTACACAAAAAAAAATTTTTTTTTTTTTTTTTTTAAAAGTCTATACTTCCGGATGACGAAAATCTCGCCATCCCGGGCTCTAGACACCTTTGAATTTGCGGTAACCTAGGGCTCGATCCAAACCCGCCCTTTTACCCCCACCGGGGACCTACCCTTTCCCCCCCGGAGGGGAACCCTTATCCCATTCATAATATAAGATGCGGGAAATAACATAAAGTAAGTCTAAAAATATATAATGAAAAAATGCAATAAAAAAAATACCCCTTTTATCGTTACAAGGATCCAAGGGGGGTTTTTGAAAAAATAATAAATATTCTATGTTTCGGGATAAAGGAAGAATAAATAAAGGCTTTTTGGCGGGAGCCGTACCCGAAAAACTCAGTGGAAGGTGAAAAGATGGCCCCCGGGCAAAGAGTCCCACCGGGGCTTTGCTTCTAAAAAATGCGCAAAATGCGGTCGACAACCTTTTTGGGGATCTCGGGACAAGATGTAACACAAATTTAGAAAATAAAAAGGGTAAAGGAATCCCCAAAAAAATAAAAAGTCCCAGGTTTAATTTCTACGTAAAAAATTTTCCCCAATGCCAAATCAAAAAAGTCAAACAAACAAAAACCAAATAAACACAATCTTCAAAACCAAATCATCACCAAATTATCAATTTAATGGAACGAAATGTATAATCAAACGTGCCATGCAAAGGGTCCTTTCTTCGGGCGAAAAAAACGAGTCTCGGGCCCCCAAAAGTGACTCGGAAGTTTGTGCCCCCATCCCG
>NW_026725028.1:0-5130 GCF_029784015.1 Lycium ferocissimum
ATAAATAATAAAAAAAAAACTTGAATAGACAAAAAAAAAGTCTAATCTAGAAAAAAACAAACCTAAGTCCCGAACGCGCCAAACTTTGCTCCCAAACGCACACAAGTATACGCGATCGTACAAGTAATATAGAACTTAGTCCGGATATGATCCCATAGGGACTTATGATTAACTATTTACTAAATTAAACTAAGCAATGTTTCCAAACAGAAATAAAAATCCATTATATTTGTAAACTAACTAAAAATAAAATCAAGCAAATAATGAACCTTGACCAAGAAAGAGTGGATTTTTATCGAAGAAGAGATAGATCTAGGGTTATGACCACTAATAATCCGATTGAGTTTTCAAATCGTTCTACTTATGGGTTACTAGTTGACGGGGTAATTGTAACTTTATGATATTCTCTTGGCTAACTCCTGAGAGTACATGGATATACGCATAACGCCTATATCTCTATGGTCGTCGAGAGGGTAACAACGAACGCGTTTATTCTTCGCGCTTAACTAAGTAGGGCTAAAGGGTATATTTCTATCCTCAATAGCGAAACGATTAAATCGAACAAACTCTATTTATTTTTATTACGTACGTGAATTCCCTCTCTCAAGTCCAATTCACGCACTACAGATAGTGTTCAACTATTTCGTCAAATAATCAAACAATTAAGACCAAGAATAAATAAATAACCCAAAGATGAAAAATCAATAGATATAAACAATCGTCAAACCACAACTTTGATGATAGCGTCAAAACCCTAGAACTAAAGAGTTTAGCTCCACATAGACATGGAGGAAAAACAACAAATCATCCGAATAAAAATATCAAAATAAGTATTACAGAGAAGAGAAGGTAAAACCCTGTAAATATGGCCTCCACGGCGGCTCCAAGCTCTCTCTAGGTCTAAAGTTCTGAACTAAGGGTTTCAAGTAATCTAAAGTTATGTCCAAACCGTATAAAATATGTATTTATAGGTTATCAAAAGGCCTGGACTTTTAAAAAACAAAATTCAACTCAAACCCGGAAAAATCGGGGGCTCATGTCAACACGGAAGAACAAAACAGATTCAGAGGCTGAAATCTCCGCGTCGGGCGTGCGACGCGGGTGATGCGGTGACAGATGGTACGTTCTCTCTTCTGTTTGCCAGTTCTTTCTTTCCTTTTGTTTTGTTTTCAAATAAGACAAGTAATCATTACACATATAAGTCCAGCATCAGATAATCATCTTGTCCCCCACTTTGTCTTTTTTTTTTTTTTCTTTTCTTTTTCTTTTTCTTATTATTATATTTAATTTTCTTTCATGCCTTCGTTTTTGTCTTTTCTTTATTAACATATAGTAAAATATAATATTAAGCACAACTTATTACAATTAATACTCAAAAGACAATTAAAAATACTAAAATGTGAGACAACAATGAATAAATATATGCGATTTTAGGCCGAACATCACCCGTACCCATGGCAGCCAATACTACCAAGTAAAACTACTTTCCATGGAAAAATTTCTTCATTGGCTACGGTTGCATGATATTTACTATGTTCTAGTTCCAAATAGGACTTTTGCGCTGCAAATTCTTTTTGGGATTCTAATTACGTGTGATGTTGTTAGGCGGTGGTCGTTCCTTTTTTTTTTTTTTTTTTTTTTTTGATTTTCCCTGAAGTGATCACTCAAAATAAAACTGCATGAAACTGATATAAGCCATCCTTGTGTGAAGTTGGGAACAAACAAAACAAAAGCAAACTGTGGTGCTATTTGAGATGACATAAATATTTTAGACAAGAAATATAGTTACTGAAATTATTTACTCCTCCACAGGTTAGGTGGCGCGTGCTTTTTTAGTCCTGTCTTAAAAGAATGTCACTTTTATAATTAAAAATAACTTGAAGAGCTTTAAAATTTAGTTTTTACCCTTTATGAAATAATTTGTAAGCGCGCGAATGTCTAAAGTTTGTTTTAGGCCTTAATTTCGAAATGTCGCTTTTCTTTTCTTAGAATTTTTGTCTTTTAGTTAATGGTCTTGTGAATTGGGACGGAGGGAGTAATAGTGGTGGTTGGATGTGGAAGGTAGGCACGGTTTTGGTGTTTTGTGATAAAGGATACAAGTCATGTTTACAAATAGGAATAAGTGTTCTGGAGGAGTGAATTGAAAAATGAACTTCAGTTGTTTTCCTTCATTTCATCTGAAGATGGTTTCCTAGGTAAAAACATTCTCAATATCTTCTGGGAAATCAGCGTAGGAAAACGATTTCCAGGGAGACATATCATGTCATACCAATCGGGCCTATTTTAAAGGAAAAGAGAGGAACGTATAAAATTTAGCTTACTTTGTATTTGAAGCCAAATAAAGATGTATCCTTTGACATCTGTATCCTAATATGTGCTATATTTTATCAGTACCAGGTTAGTTTGGCTTTCTAAAGAGTGGTCGGATAAGGTCTTACCGCCCTTTTCCACCCACTGTGGTATGGTAAAGAGAAGTGGTGGTTTAGTTATTATCCTCCTCTCCTTTGATCTGTTCCCACCAAAGTCGATCCTAATCCTTAAAACAGTTCATATTTATCATATCCATCTACTTTAAAGAAAGAAAATACAACGCAGCATAGAGGATTAATTCAGGGAAAAAAAATAAAAGTTGTTAGGTCCAAGGTATCACCTATTAATTTTGATGATAACAAACCAACTTAATTTTTAATAAAAGAACATTTACTTGTGGTAAATTTATTTTTAGTGCAGTTTATTTGACAAAGAAAGATCTGGTGAAGATCAAGCAAATATGGAAAAAGAAGATATTATGAGATGGAACTATGAAAGAAAAAGTCTGCAAATCAAGTGCAAAGAATCATGGAAAGAATATTTACTACAATTCTATGGAAGAAAAATATTATGTGGAATTATAGAAGTCTTTGAAGGAAATATTTATGCCAAGCTACTAAAGGGAGTAAATAAAGAGGATCCATATTTAATGTTGTATAAGATCTCCTATGGAAGGAAGTAGTAATTATTTATTACTATCCCTTATCACAATTAATAGAGCATTAAATATGTGAGATACCTTAGAAGGAAAAGATTTTCAATACAAGAAATATTTGGTGGAGTATCTTTAAACAAGGAAACGTGTTGTGCATTGGAAATTTGGAAGGCATCATTAATGAGATGTATTAAGGAAAAAGGATCAAGGAAGATGCAGTAGCGCCTTCTCTCAAATGGCAAGAAATATGTGGCAAAGCTCCATGAATCGTGTAAAGTTTAATGGAAAGTACTAAAATTACTCCATATGTTATGAGAGAAGTAAATTCATCCAGCAGCCACAAAGAGGTCCAAGTTCAAAAGTGCGATATTAAGGATAAAGAATTTTGGAGATTCAAAATTACTTTCAAGAATGTCGATTCCTATTCGAAAATAAACATCTATTTAAGGAAAGAAGATTTCAGAAGATTGAGCCAAAGTTCATGAATCAGAAGAAGGAAACGTCCAGGTTTGAAGACAACCAAACTTAAGGATACAAAGAGAATCAAGATAAGGAAAGTCAATATTCGAAAAGAGATATCTTGCAAGATTTAGGAAGCAATCTACAAAGCGGATTGAAAGAATCTTCAAAACTCCCTTGGGTTATGTAATAGCAGAACAAGTTGAAAGGCTATAAATCGAGCTCTTAAAAGAAGAAAAAATACGCAGACCACTTATCTTTGCGTCTCAACTTCTCAAGGATTCTTTCACTACTTTTTATAAACATTGTAATCCTGAGTGACTTACTGTTTAAACAAAAAAAAAAGAGGAGAGATTGTTTACCCCGTAATTAGGTAATAAGTTGAATTTGTAAGTGAGGTATAGGATATGTGAATACTTTAATCTATTTCGGTTAATGAGAAATGTATATGCGGGTTTGTGTATAATGACTTATATATATATATCTATGTATTATACTTGGATGAATAAGCTAATATTATGGATTTGAGCTACATATATATATATATATATATATATATATATATATATATATATATATATATATATATATATATATATATATATATATATATATATAGATATATACAACTATTACAAATGTTGAATTGATCGAAAAGCCCAACCTAAGGACCAAAATTAGAAAGAAAGAAGAAAGAGAGAGCTTTAATATAAATTCTATTACAAATGTTTTTGATGCGAGCAAAGCTAACCCAGAATAAAGGAAGTGCCCTAATATGGATAAGTTTTTCTCTATGGAGCACTTTTCGCCCTATACGTGGGTAAAACTACACGTGGCAGAATAAAGGAAGCAACCTAATATGGATAAGGTTGGGTCATACGGTACGACACCGTACGGCCATGGAATAGGTAGCAAAAGCACGTCTTCATGGAACGTGGCAATTGAATAAGTTTGCTGATTGACCGGACCAACGGTTTTCCCGCTCAACTTAGCCATGAAGAAACCGGACAGCAGCGGCAAAATGGGTGCTAATCTGTTTAACGACGGATTAGCGACAAATATCTGCCGCGTACGAGCGATATGGCGACGGATTAGCGACAAGGTTCCCAGCTATTTCCGGTTTTTTGTAGTTTCCTCCGACTTCTTCGATCCAGCACCTCTGGACGCGATACCCCTCGGTCGGCGCTCGTGCTTTAATTTTCTCCTTTCTTGATCCCCGGTCTCCGTCGCGTGTCCAGGTTTCACCGGGTATCACAGATAGTCCCCACACTTTCCGGACGGCTTTGGGAGTAGCAGTGGATGGTCCACCTTGGCAGCAGGTGGTTCAGCAGAGCTCGTTCTTATCTTTCATTTTGGCGGGAACGATTCGTCGTCATACACTTACCAAGCCACGTGTCGCGCGACGACAGCTAGCACACCCAGCTTGTGCGTGCAACGTATCTTTTCAAATCTTGTCATTAATTATGGGACACGTGGCATCCCGGTTGGTCGGGATGCATAGCTGCCTCGAACCCATTTTCTGTAAAACGTTTTGCCTCTTCGTTTTCTTGACACTAGCAGCTAACCTTCCTTGTTTTTACCACTCGGTCATCGTCTTCATTTTCCTCATTGATTCAACCGCTCTAACACCCTTCATTGCTTATTATTTTGTTTGCAAGAACACTTATTTAACCTTTTAGCTATTTGTTTTTCAATTGGGCGCCCAC